>NC_044056.1:6388539-6421039 GCF_902167405.1 Gadus morhua | reverse complement strand
GGGCAGCCACAGCGAGATCTAATCAGCCAATCGCGCGGCGTTGATTCTAATTGGATGAATTCCCTCGCAGGCCGTTAGGAGAGGGGGCGGGGGGGGGGGTTGTGAAGGCTGGGGACAGGGAGGGACGGAGGCAACCCCTAGCTCCCATCCCCCGGGGGGGGGGGGCGGTGAAGACAAATGGAGGAATTACGGCAGGGCGCTGATGAAGACGAAGAGGGCCATGAAGGCATGGGGCCCGGGCTGAGTTGTTGTGTCGATGGCCCATTAGGGGGCCAGGGGATGAGAGGGGAAAAGGTGAAGCGGGCCAGCTGTCTCCTTAAGGAGCCGGCACCTCGCTGTGATCAAGGATCACATTAGACGTGCCTCCGTTTTGGATTGAACCGCTAGGCCCGGGTCTGACCTGCGTTTACTGTTGCGTCAGGCTAGCACTCACACATGCACACACATACATACATGCGCACACACACACACACACACACACACGCAAACAGACACAGACTGACACACACACACTTGTACGCATGCACACATGTGCACATATGCAAACACACATACACACAAACACATATGCACACACACACATATGCACACAAACACACACACACATACTCACACACACTCTTGAGAATGCTTCTGGATTGAGGGTCTAATGCGTGGGGTCAGCTCTTGCCTACTTGATGGTAGAAGGCTTTGCAGGGAATCCCTGAAGACTTTGTTGACCAATCGCATGATCACTTGTAAAACCTCATGTCAAGTCGACACACGTGTGTTCTTCAGCTAAAATCTCAGGAGGATCTATTGTCAATCCTCAGGAAAAGCCTGTTGGATAAGCCAGGACAATGTACGATAGAAGTGTTCACACCCTGGAGATGGGTTAAAGGCTTTTTAATGCTAAATGGCAGAGCTGACGATAGCATGATACGATACGTGACCTGGTTTGTTGGTTTGTGGTGGAAGTCCCTTTTTACGCAGACCATGTCAATGAAAGAAGGTCATGATCGTGGAGGGATTCTATGCCTCCGAACACATGTGATGACTGGGATTTTTTTTTTTGTTTCTATTGATGACCTGTGTTTGGACAGATAGTTGACCATCTCTCTCTCTCTCTCTCTCTCTCTCTCTCTCTCTCTCTCTCTCTCTCTCTCTCTCTCTCTCTCTCTCTCTCTCTCTCTCTCTCTCTTGCTCCCTCCCTCTCTCTCTCTCTCTCTCTCTCTTGCTCCCTCCCTCTCTCTCTCTTCCCCCCCCAGGCTGACCTGAGTGCCAATCTGCAGGACGACAGCAGCTTCTTCTACGGCGTGTCCAGTCAGTACGAGGGCACAGAGAACATGGTCATCACCTCCTCCACTAAGGTGTGCTCCTTCGGGAAGCAGGTGGTGGAGAAGGTGGAGGTGAGCCATCCAGGGAACACGGTGTACAATGGGTGTTGATACCTCCCATGCACACACACACACACACACACACACACACACACACACACGCATGCACACGCACAAACACCCACACATACACACGCACACGCATGCACACGCACATACACAAACACACACACGCATGCACACGCGCGCATGCACATGTACAAAGACACACACACACACACACACACACACACACAGGTAAGCACACAAACACAAACACACACACACACACACACACACACACACACACACACACACACACACACACACACACACACACACACATGGGCGGACACCCTCATATAGATTTCCCAGGCAACGAGCAGCAGGTCTGGATGAGTTTGGGTTCAGTGCCTTGCTCAGAGACAACTCCGTAGTTTATGAGTATGCTGCCGCCCATTAGAAGCAATAGAGTTAATAGGAAACGCTGTCTTTGTTCTGGGAAACCATTATCCAATATTCATGACTACCTACAAATGTTTTGTAATGAAATCATCAAGAACTTTAACAATGTTTGGCCCGAGCTGAATATAAATACATTTTATTGTTATCAATCATTCTGTAGCCACATTTCAAGGGGGTAGTTTTCCAAATATTGTACAATCCCTGAAAAACAAACTGTCAAATCTGTGACAATTGCCCAACTGTATTGACGTATGAGAACATGATGACCGCAACCTTTCTGATTTGATGACTAATTGTTTCCACATCGCCTCTGATTATAATAGATAACCAAGAAACACATGGGTGTGTGTGTATTGCACATTCAGAGGTCACGGCCTCTGAATGTACAGAGGGCATGACCTCGGACCCCCACCATCATCATCATCACCCCCCCCCAAAAAACAATGAATCGGCCTAGGTGGTGATGAAGATATATTCAACCTCCAAATCACATTTATAATGCTCTCTTCCCCCTCCCTTACCAACTGTAATGGATTGTACAATATCAGAAATATAAACACACTTCATATATGCACACACTAACACACACATATGCCTTGAAGCCATCTGTTTTTGTACAAGCCACGAAATGAGAATTAGTGATTTGATTATTTGATTATGGTTGTCACTATAAATATGTTTATTGCTCTATCTGGTGTGGCAGATACCGCATTCGGTAAAATTATATTATGTTTCACATATTACAGATTATAAAATGGACATACATGCATTGTTTCCGTATTCAATTGAGTTTCGGTGCTATGTGTTATTTTTCTGTTTCTGAGATAATTGAATTCATGTTTGATTCAGTATTAATGTATGCTTTGATATATTAAGTTATAATGCAGAGGTAGGTAGGTGGATGGCCAGACAGACAGGCAAGCAGACAGACAGACAGGTATATAGATGGGCAGATAAACAGGTAGTTTGACAGACAGATATATAGATAGACAAAGTTGGACAGTAACCTCTCGCAAAAAGAGCAGTACGGGCGACGCAATTCAAGAACAAGCTAACAACACGACGATGTGCGTGTGTTATGCGTGTGTTTTCCAGACGGAGTATGCTCGCTTTGAGGGGGGTCGCTACGTGTTCAGAATCCACCGCTCGCCGCTGTGCGAATACATGATCAACTTCATCCACAAGCTCAAGCACCTCCCCGAGAAGTACATGATGAACAGTGTCCTGGAGAACTTCACCATCCTTCAGGTAAAACATCTGGCCTCCCCCCTCATCTGGACCCCGAGCCTAAAGTCCAGCTCCAGTGACACAGCGACTAGCTGTTATATTTATGACGCAGGTACGGTAGTATAACAAGGAAATTCATGTTATTAGTGAAAATACTAAATAGCAACTGACATGGCAAAAGTTTGAGGAGAGACACTGCATTTTCGTAATCTATATTTGGTGCCAACTCCAGAATTTGATGTTAACTAAACTAAACTAAAGTTTAGGCAGGAAAATCGGATCCCCAATGTCCACAGTCTACCCTTGAGCAAGACACCTAACCCCTCATGTATCTGAAAGCACCTCCTAAATAGTAAAAAAAAACAAAAAACAGCCTAAAACAATGGACGGGACCATTTCTAATGGTTTATGAATGAAACAAGTAAACCAGCCAATGAAATGTTTCCCATGCCTCTAAAACCCTCTCCAAAGGTTCTCTCTGGGTTCCGCTGCCGGCACGGTCTTCTCTAGTGTAAATGTATTTCTACGTTGTTTACCGCGACGGCGTGTACACTCCACTCCACGAGGGTCGACGGCCGGGTAGCGTGTCACCATGGCAACAGAGTGGTCCTCAGGCCCCGGGGGTTCAGAGGCACCGGTGTCCCTTCCACCGGCGGCTGCATTCCAGGCGGCCGCCGGGGGGACAATGGACATATTGATGCCCACGCAGACGCTACCATCTCTGGGCGGCATTAGCCCTCCTCACCGGGCAGATCCAGCTCCTATTAGCTCATATATACAGTGTTACACACACATGCGCACTCAAACGCGCACACACACACACACAAACGCAAGTGCACACACACACACACACACACACACACACACACACACACACACACACACACACACACACACACACACACACACACACACACGCACGGGCACGCACACACACATTGTTCTGTTAAAGAAAAATTCTAAGGACCTGGAATGAATAAAGCACTTCTCAAGCATTTCATTTTATTCTCCAAAATGTATGCAATGGGATCACCAAGATATCATGGTCATGTTTCATTTTATAGACCTACTTGATCTGTCCAGAAAGTTGTGTGAATGAGCCCCTTCAGTCTTTCCCCGAACAAAAATGTCATACTGTCCCCCTACGACCATCTCCAACTACACCTCTGTCCATAAGCTGTCTGACTGAGATAACGAGTTGTTGTTTGATTAGTCTTTCCCTGAACCGAAACGTCCAACTGTCTCCCCTGCAGGATGTGACTAAAAGAGACACACATCTGTCCAGGAAGCTGTCTGAATCACTCAATGACTTTGTAAAGTCTTTTCAGTCTTTCCCTGAACCGAAACGCCCCCACTGTGTCCCCTACAGGTGGTGACCAACAGAGACACCCTGGAAACGTTGCTGTGTGTGGCGTACGTCTTCGAGGTGTCCACGAGCGAGCACGGGGCGCAGCATCACATCTACAGGCTGGTCAAAGACTGACCGGCCTGGAAAAAACATGGACTATTTTCTCACTTGGTAAACTGTTACTAAACAAACGTGTACGATGAGACCGTCTGCGAGTCTACACATCAGGAAAACACTGGTTCAGAGGCCCCGAAGGCCAAACGAGAAGGGACGGCTCATGTCGGAGGCAGAAGACTGAAGAAGGAGTAAACTGTGGACATTTGTTTGAAGGCTTTGTTTTGTTGAGTCGTTGTTAAGAAAAATTAACGTTAAAGAGGACTATGATCTACTGTGGTTTCTGAATCATAGGAGCCGAACTGCATGTAAAACTTGACGTTGGGATCTTTTCCTCCTTATTTTAACTGTGCTTGTTTTGATTTGTGTTTTTCTTTCACACGGACCCGTGCGCGTTGGTTGATGTGGCTCCGTGAAGAGTTGAGTTGTCTGATGGCGACATCTGGTGGCCGTAACAGGAACGGCAGGAAAAGAGAACTAAAAGGGAGGGTCTGCCATCTGCATAAAAAAACAGTGTGCTATTTGGTGCCACATTCTGTGCCACATTTTGGTGTCATTTGTGACAAGTATTGATGTGACATGCCACTTCAAACCAATGACAAAATTGTCAAACTGTTCCATGTACTGTCTTGTATTGTTCCTATTTCTGTTTGTTGAAAACCAAACAAAAGGCCTAGCCTATGACTGCAGAAATCTCTGTGGCTGCACCATGCCCTGAAGAAATGCGCTACTTCGTTACTTAACCCTCATCTGTTTCTTGGTTTTGAACTTTAAATGTGAATTGTAGTACAATTAGTGGTTTTGGCTTCATTTGTGCACAATAATATCTCATTGAATTGTCAATCCAGAACTACAGAAGGCTCTTCTTTATTGCGGGCAGAGTATGGCCCCTTGAAGTGATAGACTGCATTCACATTGGAGGTAGGGCTACACAATGAAGAAATACAATATTAACAATAAACACAAAAGTGAAAAAAAAACCTATCTATTGCTTAACCTACCCAACAAACCCAAATATTTACAAAACGAATTAGCCAATGATCTGTTTATAACAATAAACGCGCCATTAAATTCAGCAGGATTAAACCTCTAATCCGCGTTGTACGAGAACACCGTGTGTCACGTTCAAACAATAAAAAACCTAAACTATCAAAAAATGCATGACTCATAAGCCATCTACAGAGTTAACGCTATCGTCATTATCTGAAAACAAGAGGATTTCACTCCAACTCTCTTTAAAGCGGAGTTTAGAGCTGCACGAGGGCCTCCATACCTGCACCCGCGTCTGTCTCCACCTCCATCCAGTCGTAAAACGACACACCTTTACTGTCCTGGCTCAGGACAACCACCATTCACCCACCCACCCACCCACCCACACCCACACCCACACACACACACACACACACACACACACACACACACACAGCACCTGATTATAATGACTGACAACCCAAAAAGCCCCTACATTCCCCCCCCGACATGCGAACCTGCCGTTCCGATCGTAATTCGACATGGTTTGAGGAGATCCACATCATGAGGGTACAGTGCGGTGTGCTGACACTGCTCAGTCTGGTGTGTGGCGCCGAGGCGTCCAGGTGTTCGCCGACCTCTTATTATAAGAACTGCTGGATCCGCCGCTTCCCGGGTGTCTTTATCGACGTGGAGGAGTCCCAGAGGCGAGGCGCGCAGCTGCTGCAGAACTACCAGGAGGACTCCGCTCTCAAGTGCAGCCGCACCTGCTGCCTCACCAGGAACTGTAAGTCGTTGTATGTTTCACTTAAGTCTCTTTAAAGTATTAATTTAGGAATTAATAAATGCAATACATACAAGGTTGTATATGCCGGAACTGTTGCCTACAGCGAGGAATTGTTAGTGGTTTTATGTTTCACTCAAGAAAGGCTATTCATTTTGGAATTCATAAAGGCGATACATTTATAAAGTTTGTATGTTACCGTTGCATCCATTGGTAAATCCACCAACCAACGAAAAAGTATATTTTAAAACGTTGTATTATTTTGAACGTTATATTTTTTTGCATATTAGGTCTATTGGACTTAATGTGTGACTATCAGGTGTAGGCCTATTGCATCTGTAGCAAGTGCCTCACGCGATGACTTAGACTTCCGTCCTTTTGTGTCTGTAGTTTCCTGCAATCTGGCAATATTTCAGTATGACACCGTTCAAGAGAACGCAAACTGTTACCACCTGCACTGCCCGACACTGGAAAGCTGCATACTTACCCATAGAGGCAACGTGGTGCTCTACAACATCACCAAGGGTGAGTCTACCTGTAATGGAATTAAATTATTGCTAAGTAATAATCTAGAAATTGAAAGTGTTGCTGAATCTGATTTGATGATTAAAAAAATAAATAAAAATAATAATAATAATATATATACAATTGTAGCCTACATTCCGCATCGTAAACAAAGAGAATATAGACTACATCTTTTTCTTCTCCAAAATATTAAAATAAAGAAAAGATTGGAATATTGAACTTGAACATTTCAATGATTAATGTTCCATGTCTTAGGTGTTGACCCTGACCTGTTGGTATTTGGGAAATATTTCACCTCAAATGTGCGTGTTTTACCGCACCTCTACACACGAATCAACGCCTCGGAGCCGCTAGCCTCGGACAAGCGGCAGTTTAACCGCCCCCCCCGTCAACCGTCCAAGCCTGTGACCCCCGCCATGCCTGTGAACCCCGACTCGAGCAGAAGAACAGGCACTGCTTCAACAAGAACCGCTACAACAAGAACCATGGGCACCAGCAGTGCAAACACACCTCGGAGCTCCATTCAACCAACAACCTCTCAAACCACTTTGCCGTCCCCCACAGACCTGTCCCCCCTTGGGAGTAGGCCTACCACGGACCCCGCCGCTGACAGTCCCCAGACCCAGGCGCACCAGACAGTCCCAGGCACCCCTGTCGCCCCACTGACAGCCACCATAATAAAAACGACAACAACAACAACAAGACATATCTTTTTGGACCAAACTTCTCCACAAACTGATTATAAAGAGCTTATTGCAGAAAGCCCTCGGGTCAGCAGCAGCTCCACTAAGCAAGACACCACACGGTCCATACCATACCCGTCCCTCCCGACCCCACCATCTTCCCAACGCGGAACAGACACACCGGCAGCCGTGTCCGATTCATCACAAGCTACCTCCATGACTTCCGCCGCTACACCCTCGGCTGCTCCCCTGGCTAACGCGGAGAGCGGCAACCAGTACGCCGCGGAGAACGAAACGATAGGAGGCCCCGTCGGCCGGAACCTAACGGCGGTGGGGAACGGCGAGGGGGGTCCGTGGACGAACGGAGCTGAGGGCGACGGTGAGGGGACGGAGTGGCACGTTGCGGCTCACACCCTGCTGGTGATGGGGGCCACGTGCGTGACGGTGCTGCTCAGCTGTTGCTGCACCGTGTTGGCGGTGGTCAGCTGGCGGGGCCGTCGGAAGAGGAAGGGACGCTACCGGACCACCTGGAGGGGGAAAGGGGAGTCCATGCGTCTGATTAAGTACGTGCTCATCAGAGAGGGTTCTTGAGCGCGGTTGAGAGGAAAGAAAAACGAAAAAGCCCCACCCCCCCCCCCAAAAAAAAGATGACAGATATTGGGACTGGAAGTTCATGTTTTTCGTTTCGTTCATGACCGTGTCTTAAAATGTACATTTAAAGAATGTAAAATGGAATGTTATGTAAATCGTCTAGGTTATTGCTTATTAATGTGAATGTTGCACACATTTAATAGGCCATTTATATTTCCCCCCCAAAACTAACAGTTATCCTATACCGCATCACTATTTAAGAGAACCCTAAAAGCACTTCTGGGCACAGGGACACAAACACAAGTAGAGGCCTTAGAGTTAATGAAAAACAGATTTATTAGAGTTGACGTTCTGAACACATTAAGCCCACAATTACAGCATACGTATCTGGTTTCACTTGTGAACCAACGGCTCGTGACAGGACACAAAAAGCAGGCGCTTCACCACAGCGCCTCGGCATAAAATGGGCGGCGATAGATGATACACACGAAGACGTTCCGTTCTGGCCGAGCTACATTTCAATACACTTCAAAAGAGTGAGAGAGGATGTTTACGCCAAACCTTGTGGAGCGTGCCCTACACTTAAGTGCAGTGATGGGCGCTCCCAAGCAAGAAATGCGATGGAAGGCGATCCAAGGGTTGTCGCGCGCGTTTGGAGAAGCTCTCCGGGCTTTTAAAAAGTAGGTGTCGAGTGATGGTGTGGTGTGGTGGGTCGCAGTTTGCCGTCCAGCACATTCGGGGTTTTTAAATGTCCTGGAAATCGCACGGACCGCAGAGCAAAGCTGTTTCAAGAAGGAGAGAGGGGAGGTAGTGGGGAGACAAGGGGATGGGGGGGGCTGGATATTTAGCAGAACTGTCACTGAATGATTTCCCTCTCTTGGATGCGGTCGCGGTCTCTCTCTCTCTCTCTCTCTCTCTCTCTCTCTCTCTCTCTCTCTCTCTCTCTCTCTCTCTCTCTCTCTCTCTCTCTCTCTCTCTCTCTCTCTCTCTCTCTCTCTCTCTCTCTCTCTCTCTCTCTCTCTCTCTCTCTCTCTCTCTCTCTCTCTCTCTCTCTCTCTCTCTCTCTCTCTCTCTCTCTCTCTCTCTCATGGTGAGGAGGAGAGAAGAAGTGGGACGGAGTCGAGGTTATGGATGATCGCATTTACCCTTACTGAAAAAAGTAAAAGGTTCCACTTTCAACCACACGATATTTGTATTTGTTTGCCACGGACGCTGAATGAGTGAACGATGATCGAGTCCTGTCCAGGAGACCACGGGAGTCTCAAACAATATCAGAATGTTTGTTTTTCAAGCCTCTAAGAGTAACCCCATGCTCCAAGGGCCAATGCAGTCCTCTACTTGTGCTCCAGCGTCCCTAGGTGCCCTGCCTCCCAGTGTGTGTGTGTGTCTGTGTGTGTGTGTGTGTGTGTGGATGGCGGGATGGGTTGAGGGGAGTGGAGGGCTGGGTTGGGTGCCGGTCAGAGATAGGAACCACACACACACTACAGACTGAGCAGCTTCTTCACGGCCTCTCTGTAGCGGAGTGTGGCTCCCTCGCTCTCCCCCTCGTTCTTCAGTCGGGTGACTGAGTCCCGGTACTGCTGTACCTCGGGCCGGGCCAGCAGCACCTCCCTTGGGGGCGCCTCGCCCTCACCCACACCCTCGCCCACGCCCTCCCCCGGGACGGGCGTGGCCATGCGGGCCAGCGTGTCCAGGACGTTCTGCTGCGAGGCGCTGTCCTCCCAGATGTACTCGCGGCGGTCCGCCCTCGTCATCTCAGACTCCCACGCCTCCGTTTTCTGAGACCATGGGATAAGAGAAGATTAAGTGAAGATAAGTGAATGTTGGACATAATCCCATGATGGATTATGTATTCAATTTTAAATCGCATGGCTCGATACATTTACTGCATCTATGGATCTCCTGTGCACACACCTGCCCATTTTTGGGCACGGATTGGATTTCCCTGAACCTTTAATGATTTCATGAACACTTCCAATTTCCAGTTCCAACATGTTTGTAGTTTATTGGGTTGTGTTGGCCGGTCCAGTGCTAGACAGTGAATAGTATCACTTGGTCACCAGTTACAACCCAGAATAATGTCAAGATACCTGATGATTACTAGGACTAAAACCTTTTCTTTAGGAGCCTCCTTTCAGGAAGTACAACATTGTCAGCATTGAACTTAAGAGGGGGTTTCTCACTAGTCGGCGGACTAAGAATGCTCACTTATTATTTCTCATTGGGCCTTGAAGATTCCAACATATTTTGGTGGAGTCCAAGCGATCCACATGATCGCTATGGGAACCCGAGGGAGAAACCTGTTGGCCACCCCATGGCCGTCGCTCATCCCAGTCTTTTGAAGCTTCCCTCAGACAGATGGTGTTTCTCCGCACTACCATTGCACCCCGCGCCCCTATCTGCCATCACAATCTGCGGGTACAACAATAGTCCCCACTGTTGAGCGGCTTAAAGCTCCGGCCTGATCCGTCTTGCTCTCCAGGGCCCTGATGGATGCTAATGGCCCTCATCACGGCTTTACATGTCTAATCCATATGGTGTTCATGTGTGGACGTCCCAGACCAGGTCGGGCTGTTGTAACCTCTACCGTCTTTACTGGAGACAATGGAGCCAGACACCCAATCCATACCTCAATCATAGTAATAGCATGCATCAGAATTCCCTGTAAATCACTTTGGATAATAGCGTCTGCTAAAATGACTTATTAATTTAAGACTTAATAATAGTGAATAGTCGACTCCATACCGGTGACATTGGGCCAACCAACCTGAAAGCATAGCTTCACTAATGGAATGAAAAGTAACGGCCAATGATTACCTCCATGCACTCTCAATGGGAGGGTAACGAGGAACTGCATAAACGGCATTCAATTCCCTACAAAAACGTTCTTGCCAGTCTGGGCTAAATTCTACAAGCACAAGTCAATAATAATGAAGTGCTGACAGGCCTGGCACCGGCCTCCGAACCCGCACGGCAAACTGACTGGCGACAGACAGCCACCTGCTTTCTCCATTATTAAAAACGAGCATGCGCTGTGTCCACATTCCTGCCGTTATGTCTCACTCTGCTCACTCCTCCTGATTCACATTTTGAATGTGTGGGCGTAAAAGCAAACCCCCTGGAGAACCCTAACCCGGCCCACTCGGGTCAGATGCCCAACCTCCCGACCACCTGATTGACGGAAGGCCCGGATAAGCACATAGTGGAATCAGCAAAGCACGTTTTTCTCTCACCTTCCCGGTGTGTCCGCCTGTCCTTGAGTAGGTATAGAAAAAAAATAAAAAAAGCAAGAGTAAACCGTAGCTACTGACAATGGTCCTCTTTGTGGTCTAGCGTTTCAGCCTCAACAGTGCAGCACTCTGCAGCCTTTCACAGGCCTGTCGGCCGCCACTGTGCCTTCCGTTGTGCGTCTTAAAGGGCATCGGACGGTGCTCGGCTTCCCGGCAAATGGCCTCTTTGCAGGGGACTAAAACATGACCAGAAGAGCTCCAGAAGGCAGCAGTCGGAACAACAGGCAGGGGGGGGGGGGGGGTAGAGGGGTCCTTGGTGGCGGGTTTCCATGGAGTGGCGTTGGCTGGCTGAATGTGAATGGGTGTCAACATCTGATAGGGGGATCCCGGGTGTTTTTGGTACTCTGTGTGGAAATGTCATGAGTCCAAGTACAATACTGCCCAACTCGTGATACATCCTGATGGGATTACACATGGGCAGACATTTCAACCATCTTCACAGGCATATTCTGCCTATTTAATGTTGGCCGTCTACTGTTGCTACAAATTACTCATTAAGGAGACGATTTTATCTAAAGCGGCTTGGGATTTATATTAGAGGTTTGGCTAGTGGTCATACACACCCCTAAACACTAGTCCATCCTGACAATAATATTTTAACTCTGCATGCCTGCATAACACAACCTTATGATTTTTAAGGGGGAATTGTTCATGTGAAACTGAAGATAGCTCTTTGTATGACTTGCTGGGGGGGTCCGCAACGGCCCTGCCAGGAATGTTTTCCCAAACCATTAGTGGAAACCTCTAGATCAGGGGTCACGGACCGTTTTTAACCTGAGAGCTACTTCATGGGTACTGAGTCATACGAAGGGCACCCAGTTTGATACACTCGTCTTCTGAAATAACAAATTTGCCTTTAGTTCTATATTATTATTAATGACTAATGATACTCATCTATGTGAAGACACTGATTATGTACATTTATTTATTTATTTATTTATATAAATAAATAAATAAATAAATGATTTCTCACAATAATTATTATATAATATATTATTATGACTTAAAAAAGGTGGGAAAGAGTTGTTGAAGAATGAGTTGTGCTACGTTTAGAACAGGCCGCCGTGCGCCTCACATGGTCCTTGCGAGCACCCTGGTGCCCGTGAGCGCTGTGTTGGTGACCCCTGCTCTAGATAGACGTCTAGATCTAGTGTAGATTCAACATCAGGAGGAGGGTGATCTGGGCATGGATAATCACGGTCGTTGTTGATCCCAGTGTGCCCTGGTTAGCCCTGATCAGGTCTGAGGCAGGGGTTGGGAGAGATTTTGGATGGTGTTGTTTTTGCACAGATTTGAAGGAAAACCGTGCTCCGCAGTCCTGTTATGCGATTATTTTCAAGGCCTAAGTCAGAGATACCAACACCAAATGTACCAGGTATTGGAGAGCCTCCAGCAGATTAACGGCTGTGTTGGCAATGCACCACTGTTCGCAGAAGGACCTAGTTTAAGAACACTCTCATGGACCTTACCCATGCTTCATGGTAGAGAACGGTCAGCAGGTACATGGCATAGTCGGTATTCTGCTGTTTCAACGGGCAGCTGGAGAAGAAAGAAGGAGCAATGACAAAAATGACATTGCTGCATTTTATGATTTATCGATGGGCTTCGGTCTTCGCACACACACACACACACACACACACACACACACACACACACACACACACACACACACACACACACACACACACACACACACACACACACACACACACACACACACACACACACACACACACTTTACCTGTCTGTTGTGATGGTCAGGATGTCTGTGTCTTTACAGTATCTGTCCCCAAGAAGTTTGAGCATCTTCTCCCGTGCATGTTCGTCCAAGTTCAGACTGGAAAGCCTGACCTGGAAGGAAAAGTATGATATTATAGAACCGTACAAGTACAAAAAGAAAGCATGTAATGATTTTCCATAAACAGCGTGCGATGCATAGTGGGTGCATTCAAGCAGACCTTTGATTGTAAAGTAATCCTTTAAGAATTGTCAATCCATTTGATGTATATTTGTATATCAGGCTTTGCGGGTTAAAATCCCTTTACTTCTCAGAGATGAAAAAACTACATCAGATCAGTTCCTAGTGAAGAGAATAGATTGAAACCACAAGATTAAAATGTTTGAATGCTTGTTTCATTGTGTTTCATTTATCTAAACAGCATACATCTAGGAATAATCCGAAATAGTTTGGAAATAGTTCATTAAGGTTTGAATTTCACAAAGCATGTGCAACTGCAGTCATTCAATTTGTTATATTAGTGGTCCATCCAACCACGTCAAAATATGTATATGGGCATTTATTGAGCCCCTAGTGGTCAAGGTTTTATTCATTTTGCACACATGCTCCTCCGAAAGATTCACAACCAACCCAAGAAAAATCGGAATACAATTAACAGCATCAGTCTACTCTATTGGTAAGTCAAACGGTACAAGTACATACTAAATCGTACTGAATCGGAAATTTCCCCGCAAATATAAGCCTATATCATATCCATAAACGTATCCCAAAACCAAATAAGCATCACACGCATAAAGAAGCACACCATTCAAGGGGAGGTCAATCTATTTTGGTTGGAAGTCAAGCCCCTGCTGGACACTGGGGATTATTTACTCTACAATCTTTCCTTGATTCCGTTTAATCCACAGGGATTTATGTCTGAATAACTCCTACCTACAAACATCTGAATTAATGCAGAGAATAAGTGGACCAGATGGTTTGTGATTAGTGCAGGATATCTTTTATGTTTATATAAATAGGCCATTGAGAAGATTGTTCATGCAGGCTCATGCTAGAGTGAGATGAAAGCCCCTAACAATATAACAAATCAAAAATTCAACATAGATAATATTTGTTCTAAGCGATTAAAAGCGAATTGGATATAGTGTCCATGTGGAAACATAATAACCTCAGACATTGTAATGATAACATAATAAAAAATTAATCGAGCAATTTAAAAAAACTTTGAAGCGGGTAATCTTTTTGGGACCAGAACACACTTGCACAAGCTTAGAGACATCGCAGCTGTCCAAGCAGACTGCCTGATAAAAAGGTCACAGAGACATAATGTTGGATTGCATTTAGATTCTCCCTCAAAATCCCTGTACCCATTTTCATACATTCTTTCTCGACTCCTATTGGTCCAGTTCTGGGCTCACATCAGGGGGGGGGGGGGAGGGTTGTGCCAGACGTAGCAAAGGATAAAGACAATGTATTGTCTATGTATCCATCCATAGCTAGGATTACGCAACCAATGACAGTGGGCTTGTTTCATGTATATTCTGTAATACTCTACTAATATACAATAAGCACTCAAGTTGAGACCAACAATAGTACAGAAAGCTCCTATTCTTAAACCCACAAATGGACTAAGCAAAGATAGTGGGACATTTTACATGCAGGATTATGATATTCCGTCCTGTGCTCCTCCAAAAATGATCCTCAATTTATCATAGGCTGATGTATTTCCAACCTCCCACAGAGAGATTTTTGATTTCCATCATGAAATTGATCCGTAAATGATGGTGTTTTTAAGTCGATTGGTGGAGAAAGGCAGGGGGGAGGAGCTCACCCGGAGAGTGACGACCCGGGCGGCGGGGTTCCTGACGGAGGGCCCGGCCGAGACGTAGTCCGTGGTCTCTATCTGGATGGGGAGGTGCTTGTCCAGGTCGCCATCGGAGTCCAGGCCAGCGGGCCACTCGGTGCAGAACGCTGATGGAAGGAAACTAAATGTCAGCCGATTTCCCCTCGGGATGAATGCAGTGCCCATCTGATCTAATAAGTAAACAGGGAAACACTTGTATAGGGAAAAACACGCTTTGCAAGGAGGCTTACGTTTCAAGGCTTCACAGTGCTTCTTAATGGCTGCCGGTGTCAAGTGCAGGAAGTTTGGTATCTAAACAGAAGAATAAGAAGGGGGGAACCCATTGTTAGTTAAACAAATAAACATCTGTGAAACGCATCGTTGATATATTGGTTGACTATTTCTACATGACAATGTTTCTATCGACATGCATGTCTCAGCAAAACTTACTTCTACCCAACACATTTCCTCATGTATTTTTTATGACTTAGTAGCACTTTTATATATTTGTTATTATATTACAATATTATTTATTAATTTATAATGAGTAACAAAGCTGATACTTCTAGCTATCAGTTCTACCATTCACTTCACAGTTGCATAGGAATTCCCACAAGATACATAGATAAGCACAGAAGAAAAAAATCATATGGGCTTAAATAAGGATGCAAAGCACTTTAAGTAATCTTTTAAGCCCTGCGGGGCAGAGGGAGAAAATGAAATCTCAAATGTTTTGCCTGGCCCCCCTCCTTTCATGCTGTCGCTACCCAAGGAAGGTACAACCTCCGCGGGACCCGAGGTCAAATAGCACAGCTGCTCCAGAAACACACAGAGACTGGGCCACATCGAGGGACAGGTGATGGCACAACGACACTCGACAATCAAATTAACTACAAACATGGTGGAGTTGAACTTGGAAGTGATCATAGAGAAATCTGAGAGAACAGAGAAGGAGGACAACCATCTGCAGGTTTGCTTTCAAGCACAACTGAATACAGATATGTAATTCAGCTGATGTATAATTAATGAATTGATGTATAATGTAACCAAGTTGATGTATTAAAGCTATACTGTACGATGTGAGAGAGCTAGCATGATTTGAAATTAGCTTCTCTTCGGAGTTCCGTTTAACTCCTCCCCCACCCTTCAGGACTCCCTGCCCCAACCCCTCGACACAGAGCCGTGCACGAGCGCTGCTGCTGCTTACGGGTTACTTCAACGGCAACCATTGCGTCACTTTTCAGGCCATTCAACTCCCTCAGCTGTCGCCATCGCTGAAAAGCGAATCCAATATTTATTCTCGTTTTTCCTCGAGCATTCTCCAACTTTTTTTTTGTTGCTGCCTTTTCATTTTCTGTCTTTCTTTTTCTTGCCTTTTTAAAAAGGATGAACCGGGGCAAGTAACGGTGGCAACTTCTGTTTTTTTTCTTCCATCGTGTTAACGTTGTAGGCTCACTAGGTCTAGTCCACTGTAGGGCTGCACGATATGGGAAAAATATGATATCCCGATATTTTTGGGCTGAATGGCGATATACGATATATATCTCGATATTTTCTATAGAGTGGGTTAGATGTTTTTTTTCTAAGTCAAAAGCCACATGTGAGATGTTGCAAGCACTTTTATTAAAACATAGGTCAGTATGACTGCAACATGTGATTTTGTATCGTTATTTTCAACAGAATTGAATGAACATGTTAAAAAAAAAAGGGGACGTTTTTCACCTTCTTCACAAAATAATCACCTATGCAAAACATTATAAAGCTGTAGGTTACACACATTAGCTACCAATAAGAGCATTGGCTTTGTCGCATTGTCCTGTGTACTACGGTGAGGGTTTCAGTGCGCCGTAACTTTAATCCCCCGCCCCCTACCCTCTCCGTTCCATTTTGGGAACATGTTTGGTTTCATTTCGCTTGTTTCGTATATTTTAATTAATTAATTAAGAGCGTCACCAGAGGGCGCCCCCAACACATTTGCCGAGCGCCGGCCCTGGTTTCGGGCAAACTGTCGCGGCCGGTGATGCAGCAGCACAGCCACGGGGTATTACGCATTCATTATACTGCACTTTGTACCGCTGCTGTAAATGGTGGAACAGATTTGTCGTGCTTCCACTTTTAGTCGCAACGGTTTTGCTACACTCTCTACAGATGACCTGCAGCTGCTGCTCATCTGTTTTTTTTTAAACCCGAACTATTTCCACATTATGGAGCCGTTGTTTCTCCTCTTTGAAACAATTTCGTCTACCGCCGCTGTCTCGTTTTCTTTACGGGTATAATCCATGCTTGTTGTGTTGTGAGGGGGCGGCGGGGGCGGGAATGAGGCGTCTTTGCACACGGCACGTTCGGAAAGGCAGAGTGGGAGGGGTCGCGCTCACAGTCTCCAAGGCAAGCGCTGTAGACGCTTGAGGGGGAAACTGACCATTTTAACGCATATCGATATAAACGATATTGTCAAATCTTGTATCCCCGTGGAAATTATATCGATATATCGTACATAGCCGATATATCCTGCAGCCCTAGTCCACTGTCATGAACTACTATGACAACAACGCTTTCTTTGCCCTCCGTGAACGCGCTCAGGCCGGCTCAGGCTCGTACACAGAGGGGAGAGAACGCGCAGGCTTGTGATTGGTTCTTTATATTCGGGTACAATGTCTCCGATTGGTAAGCATTTTAACAGGTTTATAGCAGATACAGAATTCGTTTTTTTTTCGCTTCTTTTTCATTGCCCATAAGTTATTTATTGCTGTCAGGATGTAAAAACCAATTTCAACAACATATTAAAAAGTGCATATCACTGAAAATCGTACAATATGCCTTTAACTTATCTCAATCCAAATCATATGTCCAGTCATTAAACATTGCGAAGAAACAACATATTAAGCCTCATTGCCGTCTAGACTTTATGCTGAATATTCGATCCAATGTCAGAGTGGATAAAGAGACATATAATCTATAAAGGATTCATAGATTGTGTCTAATCTGAGGATGAGTGAGAAACAGTCATAGAGTTAATCACAAACTACCCTCCTAGAGATGTATCTAAATCCAATGCATACTGCTGGAAACTCTTATCCATGTATACACGAAGGGAATGAGCTGATTACAAAACATCAATAAAGCCTCACAAAGCATGGTCTTGATTTTACAGAATTTGTTACATAATACATCGTCCTTTATAAGCCCCATGTCACCACTTAAGGGATGACCCACTGACCTTTATCAGCTCCAGGTTGCCTCTCTTCTCTGAGGGAACTCCCCCCTTCACCGGGTAGCCCATACGGACAGGCAGGGGGACAGAGCCCGGTCTGAACGACGCTGCAGACGGGTAGACCGCAGACCAGTCCTGCTGGCTGTCCATCTTCTCTGTTCTGGGCTCCCCTGGCTAAACGACACAGGATCACACACACAGACTCAGTACAAGCAGTCGGCATCAAATACGAACTCGTTGTCAGTAAATCTCATAGTCTATATATATACAAATTGTTTTTTGCGAGGTGCACCATTGATTCTGTAATTATCGATGATATAATAACATGGTTTAGGAATTGTACAGATATCTGTCTTACCTCTCGTCTGGGTCGCCTTACAAAAGCTCCTCGACCCCCTCGGTCAGGTCCGCCTTGAACAACAAACACACAGTATTTACACTTGGAGGAAATGACAGATTAACTGTAATGAAGTTAGAGCTTGTATTACATAGTAAGACAGAAGACATGACAGCACAGGGACCAGGCACCAGGATGCGAGGCGGAGGTTAGGAGACATGACATCATTAAAAATAATCTTTCATCAAACGTCACCTTTATTTCCAGTAAAATTTGATGTAGACAGTGCCGTGGCATATGTCGCCCTGTTTAATGATGCATATTGTCCAAAACCAGGGCCATTTATTCGACCTAGGGACAGGCATATCTTGGTAGTGTGAGCCGCCATGTTTTTCCAATGATAACGGTAAGCGAAGAGGTCCAAAACTCAAACTTTTTGTTTAGATTAGGAAGCGCCCTCTCCAGGTACGGACGGGAACTGCGATATTTGAACAGGTGATAGAACAGACTGATGGACTACCCGATGAAGTCCTGACTTTCATTTATATTGTACGACGTAAACCACCAAAAATACAAGGTAAATTCTACCCAAACAATCGAATTAAATAGAAATACCGACTATCCATATTTGCCTTAGTGATGTCCTAATATAGTGTAAAGCATTATATTGTAGAATATGATGTATGGTATCGTCCCTGAATTGATTCCGACGGTGTAGCTGTCACCTTTAAATATTATATCAAACAGGTGTCAATTGAAAAACAGGGTCTCGATCGAAGCATGGCGTGCAGCAGCCTCGCAGATCATCGCTCTATGCAACACATGTCAGCGGTGCACAGTTGCAGCGTCGACCTGCAGGCTGGAGAGAGACTCTTCAGAGGAGTACGCTGGGCGGGCTGCACATCATCAAGTCACACGCTGTATCACTTCGTTTCCCGTTCATCTGTATATTTTCTCCGGTTCATAATCGTGTATAATCATATATCTATTCGGATATAGATTGTTGTTGGAGAAACCAAACGTTTACAGATGCGATTTCGTTTAGGCTACTGTAAATAAGAACTTTGTATTTTTTTTTTTAAGAATTCAAGGTAAGTGAGTTCATTTTATGTTGTCTGGCTGATTCCTGCCTACTGTGCAGTTTTAATGCATTGCAATCAGTGAACGCACACGTAACTGATGACATCTGGTGCAGTTACTGGATTCAAGGTTCATGATACGATTTATTTTTCTAAATATTCTACCGTTAATTTTAAATGACGCCTAATTTTATCAATTGGCAAATCTATTTGGCAATTGACGACTGCCAGCTGGCAGGCGTGGATGCAGTATATAGAAAAGTCAGACAATACGCTGTAACCGTATTCCCTCACACGTCTATGCGCTTAAAAGTGTATTGTGTATGTGTTAGTTGTTGAGTTTGGGGGCAGAAACTCTATCTACGGAAAGACAGCGGTCCTGGTGGCCCCTGTCACCAGTCCATCAGCTGAGAACAAATATATGGTGGGCGGCGATAGCTCTAGTTACACATCCTCTGGTCCAAATACTTTTCCATAGTCTGCAACCGTTCTACCACCCCAGCTTTCATGGTTCACGGTAGGCTGTTGCAGCCAGGTCATGTGGTGTGGTGACAGCTGGAAAGGTGTGTATGATGTTATACACACCTTACCAGCCATCACCTCATCACTCTAGTTAGGGTATCGGTCTGTCTGTTTGTCTGTCTGTCTTTCTGTCTGTCTGTCTGTCTTTCTGTCTGTCTGTCTGTCTGTCTGTCTGTCTGTCTGTCTGTCTGTCTGTCTGTCTGTCTGTCTGTCTGTCTGTCTGTCTGTCTGTCTGTCTGTCTGTCTGTCTGTCTGTCTGTCTGTCTGTCTGTCTGTGTCTGTTTCTCGGTCTCTCTTTCTGTTGCAAATCAATTTTTTTTTTCTCTTGCAAATCAATGCTTACCTTCAGTGTGGTAGTGTGGCTGGATTTCAGCAAAATAAGGCAACATTTCCATTCTGTTGCCTTATCTTTCTTCCTGCCACATTATCTGTCCTCATTGTTATTCATATTTGCCATTTGACTTGGAAATCGGTGTTCTGTGACTTGTAAAAGTGCTGATAGATAACCATGGAACCGGATTCAGTTATCTTTCTTGTCATCGGTTGTTTTTTGTAAAGGGATGAGTGGTCCCAATCAGTAAGTAAAACACAATTCAAGGGTACATTATAGTGTTTACATTTGGATCGGTGCACTTGACATTTTCAATGATACGACTCTGGCTTCAGAGACAAGCAGCACAGACCGGCCAGCCGAGTCACTCATGCATAATGTTCCCTTGATCAGGGCCGTCGCAAGGTGGCATCCACACACACTCTTATCACACTGAAGACTTTGTGAACCAGCTATCAGGTGCCGGTATATGCTGTTTGGTCCAATGTAACTCCAACCTACAGCAGACAGAGGCTCAAACACAAGTTTGACTCTTAGCTACTGACTTTTACTATATACCAATTGAGGGTATAGTGCTTGATCGTGAAAGCAACTTTTCACACTTCGGTCAATTCTGGGTTCTGCAACTTCTCAGAAGCACATAAAGAGACACAGAGTCAGAAGAACCCATCCTCCACTTCTGCTTTCATGACATGCGATGGTTCAGGGTTGCCCATAAGTCAGTATTTCCAATTGAGAAACAGGGGTATTTTTAAAGGCTGCAGGATGTACTTGGACCCCAATAAAAATGGGATCCTTTTTGTTTCAAAATTGGTTATAAACCTTATCTATCTGAATAGCACTATAATAAATGAAATTAGTCTGAATAATAGCAGAAAAGTCTGGTGAATCATTCAAATTAACGACACAAATTAAGTCAAGCACAACCTTCTTGTTTCTCAGTTAACTTATTGAAATTTCTTTCCTAAAAGGTTTTGGTGCTGTGAAAAGCGGTACTTTACTGAAAAAGTATTTAAAACAGTGTTTATTGATATAAATAGAACGAGAAACACTGCCAAAGTTCACAACCCTGCATCGGGGAGGAAGCTAATCTTTAACCACAGGCTGCAGTGCTCCTTACAGGTCTTGTTTAACCTGTGACACACAGAATGGCATAACCATAACCCCTGAAAATGTAGTCATTATCAATTAACGTGCAGTATATATATTATAACACATCTAATGTTTTTTTTAGATAATTTATATGTTGCTTATTTTGTCATTGATTAATGATGATTGATGTAATATGATGTGTTATCTTTCAATACATAAAAGTTGCGATAGGCAGCATAGTTGTATTGGCTGTCAAGTATGTTAAAAGCAGGCGGAACTGCTTGGCCCCTTTGCGTCTCCAGTGAGCAACAATGCATGATAGCGCCTCAAGGCCGGCTCACTTAGCGTTCAGTTAGTTACACCCTCTTCGGTAAGTCGATCCTCGCAAATACATGCAGGGGCTCACTGCTGGTCATGCTATCTTAATGATTCATCTCACTTCTTCCACTGCAGGTCTGGTGAACACACTCACCTACACTCACAGACACCTGTAATCGAGCAAAGAGCCTCGACGTCCCCACCATGACCTAGCCACCACAAACCACCACTCTCCTTCCTCAAATGAGCAACGAACGCCCCACGCCACTCCACGTCGCCCGCTGAACCGTTTCCCTGATCCGGACCGCCCCTGCTGGACCACCATGGGGGAGAGGCGAGGGCACTCCTTCCACGTGAAGTGCCACATACAGAAGGACTACGGCAGCCGTCTGTCTCGCTCCCTGAAGGCCCGCTGGCCCAACGGCTACGCCAACACCAGCCTCGGCGCCAACCAAGGCTTGGACGAAGAGGTCGAGCGAGCAGAGTCCAGCGCGACAACCACCTCTGGAGTCACAGCTGCTGCCACGCCTTCTACGACCACACCCTCTTTCTCCCTCACCCCGGCCAGGGCGTCTTCAGGGGCCGGCGCTGAAACGAGCCGCTACGCTCCAGTTTCCCTGGAAATGGACCCCTGCGAGGTGAATAATGGATCAGGCGTCCCGAGCCACCCGCCGCCGTACACAAAGGATCCGGCGCTGCAGATCACGCCGGGACGCCCCTCCGTCTCGGGGCCGCCACCACTGCCCCGGTCCAGCTGGATGCACCACCACCACCACCACCACAAGAGCTTCCAGAGTCCGTATGCCAAGACCAGCATGCAGGGCGACGTCTACAACTTCCTGGAGAGACCCGCCGGGTTGAAGTGCTTCCTCTACCACTTCCTAGTGTGAGTAGTGCCCTACCACCTCTCTCTGGGTGGGGTCTGATTGGTTGATCCGCACCCGGGATGGGGTTGGTCTCGTGTCATTGGCAGACAAGATTTTATGTAATTGCAGTGGCTGCGGATTCACGTGAGGTTTGAGTACGTTGACACTTTTCTTCTTTTGTAAGGGACAAAAATTCAGTGATATCGTATGGCCATTGCTTGTCAAGTTCTACCGACTTTGAAGCCGGGCTCGAATAGAAGTGCAGGAGGAATCACTGTCTAATGTTGAAATCAAATCCATGCTTATTTTAAGAGTAGAGTGTCTGCATCAAGACCAGGGGAAAGTTGGTTGGTTTGTCTGTGACCAATTCTCTCTCTGTTATTACATCTATTGCTTAACTATAAACAGCTCAGCTACCTCGTACATCATGAAGCTGCTTATCGAGTTCGTCCACTAGCTGTCCGATGCTCACCTCCTGTTTAAAATAAACCTAATTTATGACTTGTATGACCCTATTTGGTGTTCTGGAAATGCATGGTCATCGGGCTATTATATTAATCCTAGTTGGTATAAGTTTGACTTGTGTCAACACATTTTTGTTTATGCTGTATGAAACTCCCTGTTGTGTATTCTGTACTAATATGCGATACACTGTCTGTACAACAGCAGCCTGTGAACACCATTTTTGGTGTGAACAGAGTTTGCAGTGCTGAGAACAGCATGTGAACACAGCAACGAGGCAGAATAGTTACAGCGCAACGTGGGTTTTGACCTTGGAGTTGAGGGATACTTTTTCCAACAATGACGTCACAATTATGACACGCCAAGATAAGACTGCAACAGGCCGGCTTTTCTGATCAGCCCAATCTTCATTAGGGTGACACACACGCTCAAACACACGCACACGCACTGGCACACATGTATACATGCATACAGTATCTTACACTGGATCCACACAACTTTAAACAGACAGAGGTGGAAAATGTTAAATTATCATACATACACATACAGGCCTATACACAAACACAAACAATTTATCCACAAACAATGTACAACTTTATTTGAGGTATTAGTATACTCACATATATAAACACACATTTAATGCATATAATACATGCTATAAGATGTATAGGGAAGATGTTAAGCATTCTGTATGAAATGTTATCTTTCTATGACAGATGGTGAAGCAAAGTTATAGCTACGTCATCTTCAGATGATAGCCAATGGGTTCCAAGATTTTTGCTCTCAACACGGACCCTGAATGCAACCAAAACACGCTCAAACGGGACTTGTCAATAATACTGGGACTGCAAACATGAAGCAGAACCCTTCTGATACCAAAATACACATACCCATACCCTACAGATTCTTAATTCATATGCGGATGTCTGTTTCTAGAGATAATCCTTCGGTATCAGGTGTCAGTAATCGTCTAAAATGCACTGGTTTTGATACCCACTAGCATCCGGGCGGTACATTAATAAATTAATCCCTAGTGCTGTGATGAGACCTGTCTGCAATATGACAGCCAAGAGCGTTAAGCAGAGACTCTGCGGTAGCTAATGGGTTTGGTTTCAAAAGAGCCTGATGTGTATGTCTCGGGCTTCCATTGGCCATCTGTGTTCCTTCCTGATCACAACATCGCCATGTGTGTTTAACACAAACCCTGGCACTGTAACTACACCGTTATGGATAATATGGTGCATGATCACGCGCTTAGATACTCTGTCGTGTATGATCCACACACAGGCCTGATCTTCGTACGCTTTCCCATTCATCTCGGCCTCCAAGATGCAAGCAGATTCACCTCCTATTTTCTGAGTAATTCGAGCACAAGATGATTGCTAAACCAGGATGGAATATCAGTGTTTGTGGTGGTTGTATGATGTGGTGTAATCCACTCTAAGCTGCTCCGTGAGGGATGGGGGTGAGGGTGGTTCTGTTGGCGGCGGCATTAGTAAGCGGCTGATTCTGTTGAAGGCTGCCTCTACACAAGGCTGGTTATAGATCATGGATGAGATGGAGGCCGACGGTCTTGCTGCTGAGCAGCCATGATGCCCAGACATGACATGCAGTGTCATTGGATTAGGGCCTTGTGTTAAAGGCACTGTACGCAATATCAATTTGTTGCTTGTGTTTGAATAGCCCTATATTCCGACCACCAGAACTGTTATCGCTAATCGGTGCCTTTAATCAGGTAACACACTGTATTCTTCTCATTTTAGTACTTTGAAAATGATGATGGATCACTTTTCCTATGATTGCCATGACAACATACCCAAGGAGCCCAAAGTGATGTCTTTCAGTTGTTAACTAGCAAAGTGTCGAGCTGCTAAGAAAAACTAGCATGATTATGACGATTCATAATTTAAGATGGGGGTCAAAAATGACTTCTGTCCTGGTAGTGTCCGTCCACCACGACGCCTCCCCCCATGTTTGAGTGTCTCTCAACACTCGGGTTAATGAACCATGATGTCCGTGGTCGTTTGCTTGTTGAGTTTGTGTGGTATAAAAGCATGTACCAGGTCCCCCCAGTAGGATCCATGGCCTTAGCACTATATATGCATTGCAGTTTGTCTTCTTCCCCATTGCGTAAGGCACCGTGTGATCAGACAACAGCATGGGGTCTTCATCATTTGGTGTGAGCTGTCATCGTTTCACCGTTTCTCTTCGGCCAGTTAGAAACAATGGCTCAGGAAGTTGGGTAGATTTGTCCATGCTTACAGCTGTGATGGATGTGTGGTGTGTGTGTGTGTGTGTGTGTGTGTGTGTGTGTGTGTGTGTGTGTGAGAGTCATTTCACTGCATATTTATGTCTACGTTTGTGATGTCTCTGCATACATAATGCACATTAATTATTCTAAAATGCTAGTCCTTTAACCCTATAAATCATAAGAAGTGATTCTGAACAAGATACAGCGAAACAGAATGTCCACCAACCCCCCCGTGTATTAATCAGCATTTGACATGCCAAGCACAAGTCATTCAAACACACTAGATGAAGCGAAATCACGACAATGCAGTGCTATGGTCATGTATGGCCCAGCTCTCTGCAGCACGTATGTCCTGGGAATGTTTGAGTGATCCAGGGTAGGCCTGGGCAATCCTAGCCCAGGCTGAACATTATTTAGGGTGGCCAACACATCTGGGACCCTGATTATCACAAAGCAGCTGGGGGCTTTGGCTCAGACTGCTGTACTGCGGCACTTCCCGCAGAATCACAGCCAACGGCGTGTGTGAAAGTATATTAGTGTCTCTTCAAATAAGTCTAGTTGCTCCAATATTCATTGTATTATTGATTGGTGATAGTGTATCGATTAGGGTTGCAGCGACATCGATGTTTATAATCTACTATAGGCTGCTACTGATATTGCTGATCATTTCTTGATCATGTCGTTTTGTCATGTAAATACTTCTACTTAGAAGTATTTACATGGCATCCCCGATTACATGGCATCCCCAACTTTCAGTTGTTAAAAAAAAAATGCTTCCTAATGTCATAGCACACACAATTCCAATCGGCTGATGTATTGCTGCATCTCTAATATTGATTGGTAAGCCTAACTTGTTGTTCAGTTTCGATAAAAGTTTCTGCTAAATGGCTAAATGTATGTTTTCATAAAGTTATAAAGAAATGTCTTCCTGGGGCACGCTACAGCATGGCGGCTTCTGTCTCTCTCTTTTGTTTCGAGACAGGGTGTCTCCTTGTAATCCTTCCTATCCATGACATTGCATAATTTCCTCAAATAAGCATGTCATCATGGATGTTGGATCATTATCAAAGCAGGGTTTTCCAAACATTGGCTGCAGTGCCACATTCCTTGTATGGGTTAACCTACTTGGCAGTAAGTCACATTCGCATTCAGAATCTGAAATACATCTCAATGTATTTTTGGAGATTAGGCGTGGGAATACTTGTGGCCATGGACCGGGGGGAAACGGCACATAATAAATGTGACACATTTGCAAGTGAAAAAAGGAATTAATGCCAGACAAAGCATAAGGCAGGTCTGATGGGATGGTCGTGGTTTACTTTCTGGTGTAGAAGGGACACACGCTTGCCAGCTGTGTGTGTGCCCGTTGTCAGGCATTAGCTATGTGACGGCGGCGGCAGAAAACAAGTTATGATATCATTGATAGCATGCAGTGTTAAGCCATCCAGCGTTGTTAGCACCATTGCATCAACATAAACAGAGGTAGTTGTGTTGATTTGGCTTGGCTATGAACGGAATAATGACCATAAATACTTATTGCTTCTTTTAGCAGCATTTGTAGAAGACTTGTATAATATTCTTGTGGACATTTGCTAAAAAAGCACATTTTTTGGTGCAAATCTACAATGGACCTAAGCAAGCCAGCTCCCCTCTGGCGATGCTCAGGTTCTCTGGTGACTGTTTGGATTTGGATGGAAAGGCAGAGCTTAGAAAGAGATATACAAGCTCACTACTTTTATTTAGGTTATAGATTTCCTGCTGATCGCAAATCCCTTCTTCTCCCCATAGGCTGAGTGCATTGCATTTAAATGATTTGAATGGTGATGTAACTGCTGTGTGTGTGTGACCACATCTGTCTGTCTGTCTGTCCGCAACCTCCATCACTAGGATGACGGCTGGGCGTGTGTGCTCTAATCCTCACCGAAGAAAGACGCAGTTGCCTCTGGCTCATTTGTGTGTGTATCTGTGTTTGTAGAACACAGATACCATAAATACCAGCCCATTCTGGAAATACTAAGGGACCTAGGCTACCAATGCAAGCTAATAGTGTTTATTTTTGGAAGCTTAGGGCATGTCCACAACCGTGTTTTCAGTGGGTTAAGGCTGGCTGGGCTCTCCAGCAGAAAATCTAAACAATTAGCAAAGTTCTGCTCCATATCAGCATTGATAGGCAGCCTGGCAGTGTGGCGCAGGAGATGTTTTTTGTACCCTTGAACAATGACTTATCTTATCTCTGAAATATTTGAATCTTGTCTCTTGTAATGTGATTGGTGGATTCAAATAAAGAATTAAATGTGTGTGTGTGTGTGTTTGTGTGTGTGTGTGTGTATGTGTATGTGTGTGTGTGTGTGTGTGTGTGTGTGTGTGTGTGTGTGTGTGTGTGTGTGTGTGTGTTTGTGTATGTGTTTGTGTGCTATTTGTTATAAATGTATATACATTGTTGATGTTGAGCAGTTGTTTGCATGGAGCCAGCCAGTAGCACACTGTTTAACGACCATGCAGGTGTCTATTGGGAGTGCTGTCAATTTAAAACAATACCGGGCCTCAGAGGGAACCAGATCTATATCCAAGCTGCTTTATGATTCTGTATGCCTTTGCTGTAATAGGTGAGAGGTGAGCTGCATGGAAGACACTCGACAATGTGCACTCGCAGAACTGTATATACGTGAGATTATACACGTTGTCCAACGCAAATGTATTGATCATATTCTGTAACAACAACAACAACAACAGGCAATTGCAAAAGTACCTAAATATCTGTTTTATGTATTGATTATACAACGACAGAGGAGACATACACACACACAAACACACACACACACACACACACACACACACACACACACACACACACACACACACACACACACACACACACACACACACACACACACACACACACACACACACACACACACACACACACACACACATGCATGGCTGTTGCTACATCTGAGCTTAATCCCTTTGCTTCAGGGCGAAGTCGGGCCAAAGACCCCTGGACCAGGCTAGCCTCAACCAGGGGAGGTTGGGGAGGGTCTCCAGTGTGAATCAATGAATGGTGGGCTGACTTCCTTGCGTCTTCTCTCCCCCTGCTGCAGGTTTGTCATGGTGCTGGTGTGTCTGGTCTTCAGCGTGCTGTCCACCATTGAGCAGTATGCAGAGTTCGCCACCGGGACGCTCTTTTGGATGGTGAGTGAACGCATTTCATAGGGGAATGTAAAACGTTCAATACACAAGTTCAGCTCCTACAGGTGTCGTGCAGAAATCACGATTATGATGATGAAAAATGTACGTCCGTAAGAATGTCCAGCTGTATCCCTGAAAAGGCCAAAAGGTGAGCCTACCCCATTCCCCTCCAAAAACATAAAAAATATATAATGCCACCATTAAAGGTATGTTCACAAAAATGTATGTATAAGTAACAATAAATACACCAGAAGATCGCAAGGAACCACTGCCAAAAAGGTTATACAGGACAGCAACTGAAACACAAAGGACTATTGACTCATTTGAAACCATGTTGAAATGTGATAGGACTTTTCAGGCAGAGAGCACATGTCTAAATGTGTGTGAACCCAAGACGCAAGAGTGTATTACATTTACTTTGTATTCAGTTTTACTTAAGACTTGAACCTTTCCCCATGTACTGCAAATGAGACGGCTTAAGTTACGAATGAATTAAGAATGGGAAGCGTTGCCCTGAGTTGTTTAACTGCAGTACCCCTTCGCTTCCACATGATGGCGGTAGAAGATCTTGGCTGGGAGGGGAACGGCCATCTTGACACTTCAACTCAAGACTGATAAGACCTTAGTTGTTTCAGACCCTCAGCAATGTCAGCAATTCTACATACACAGATATCAGAAAAAGCAGCAGAAATGTGCATAATATATTTTCAGTGTGCTTGGGTATCATCTGCACGTTGTTTGTGATGATCGGTTCTATTTTATTTTGTGAACACTGAACCACACAACACCACGCAACAGAGACGGAGGATCCTTTTAATTAACTTCAAGAAAGTTCACGAATGCTAGATGGCACAAAAGATAAGTGCAATATAAGTCTGCGTGTTTCGGGACTCCTGCTAAGTTATGTGATGCTGAATGACGTGGCTCCTCACTGGCTACACCCCTTGACACCAGCTAGTAAATTACCTTCACTGGGCTTATGAGGCTATTAGGGCTGCTAAGTGATGCCATAGATCAAGGCCCTGCCACAGGTACTGAAAATGATGGCCACTTTTTGGATTAACTACAAAAGACTTGTGTCATCCATCTCTCTCGCTCCCATACAGTAGATATAGAATAGTCACTTACACAAACAGTGGCTAACCAATCATGTCGCAACACATTTACAGACCAGACCGACATGCACATGAATGCGCACATACAGACACACAAATCACACACTACTGCACCGGAGTGAGACTACGCATGCACGCGTGTCAGTGCGCACGTGTTACCATGTACGCACGCACACGCACGGACGCACACCTGAACTGCAGGAACACACAGGCACACACGTACACGTACACACACACACACACACACACACACACACACACACACACACACACACACACACACACACACACACACACACACACACACACACACACACATACACACACACACACACACACACACACCCTCTGCGTGAACACTGAGGGCAATCCGAGGACAGGGGTGTACGTTGTGTTCCCTAAACTTTTGGCCAGTGCCCTTTGAGGATCTACTATCAGTTATTCATTTATTTACACCGAGAGGGAGCCCAGAACGCTGTGTGTCTCTCTGTCTCCGGCTCCGGCCCAGCTTCTCCTCTTACACTCTCAATACCCCTTCCCCTCCCCAACCGCGCTCCCTACTTTAATTGCAACGCAGCATCGTTTGGCCAGTGTGTCTATATCTTTGTGTCTAAATAAAAGTTTGCGTGTATTTGTATGGAGCATGTGTGCGTGTGTGCGGTTGTTAACGCTGTTAATGCCGATTTCTCAGAAGCAAGCTTTAATTACATGTGTGTGTGTGTGTGTGTGTGTGTGTTGTTTGAGTTTCGTTATTTGTGGTGGGGGAGTGTGTCTGTGTGTCTGTGGACTTGGTGTGTTTGTTCTTTGTGTGTTTGTTCTTTGTGTGTTTGTTCTTTGTGTGTGTGTGTGTGTGTGTGTGTGTGTGTGTGTGTGTGTGTGTGTGTGTGTGTGTGTGGCGTGATGTCAAAGCCGTGTGTATCATTGGTGAAGCTATACTTAGCAAGTTCAGGGTCAGCTGACGTTCATGAATCACATGAGTCGCTGCTTATTTTGGATGGCAAGCGGGAACTCTGGTCCTTGAGGATATTTGGCTTTGTAGCAGGCTGCCAAAATAAAGCTAGGCAGGCCTGGCAACACACACACGCACACACACACACACACACACACATACACACACACACACACACACACGATCACACATCCATGCACATTCAAGTCTGTTTTCCAGACCCACGCCCTGAATGTCACCCATGTCTTGTGTCACATTATTTCTCAGGTTAAGGTTTCCTTCAGAGCCAAACATCACAGGGGCCGCGGGACCGAGGGATACTATTTGTTTTTCTGAAGGCAACTTTCAAGTCACACAGTGTAAGATATAGCCCCTCCCAGATAGCAGGCGGAGACTTTCTGAATTCAAAAAGCTCCATAACAGTGCTCTGTCCAATCTCACTGGCTGTAGCCTAGCTCAGCTGGCTAGGTGGCGTGAGTGGGAGGGGCTTTGGGAGTAGGATTCTTGTCAACAAAGAGAGAGATACGGGCTGGCCAGCATTTGTTGTTTGTAGAATATATCAGTCATTAGATGTGATTTTATTGATTACTTTATTGAAATCACTATCGATCAGCTTTGACTACAGATATGTCCAGATAAGCTACCAGCTAGTTGAAATGTTGCACATTTCGAATTTAAGGACAGAGACTTATAAGGTCTACAGTTGCATTTAAACACACAGAACTATTTCAAGGGGGGAAGGACAGTGTAGCAATCAGGGTGTTTTGCTCACCACTAAAAGGAACCGGTTCAATCCCCGATGTCTGCGGCTGTCTGACCTGTCGTCCTCCCAGAGTAGCTCCTACATCTGCTCCTTAGTGAGATACTCTGAAATCACTGGAAGTCCCTTTGGGTAAAAGCGCAGACTTGTCTCGCAGGCTTTGCGTGCTTGTTATTTTTTTCGGTTTGCTTTGCTTTGCGCTAAGCCTTGATGTAATCATAGTGTTCCTCTCTCTCTGACCTACGGGTGACCCAGCTCTGCCCCTCACATATGGGCTGGGTCGGCCATCACAGCCTGGTGCTCGTAGGAGTCCTCCAAAACCAGAGGACTCCAACACGGAGTGGAACGAGTGCCAAGAGCAACACTGCATTTCTTTGGTTATGGAATGGGACTGCATAGATAACAGAAACATTAAATGGTACAAACCCCGGTCTGGGGGCGTTGGTTGGAACGAGTCAAAGCCACAATGTCATGATGAAGAATTTTTATGTTGTATTTATCTTGATTAATTATGATGAATAACAAGCCACTCAGCCTTTATTTCTCATAGGAAATGATGCATGGCACTTTCTTTGGATGACTTGGTACATCATACTTTTATCCATAATCCACTTTTCATTGTTGTTTGGTTTATTTGCATTTTCATGCAGTAGCTGTAATTATAGGCCATGATTATAAAAACTGGTTTGTGTGTCTGTGTGTGTGAGTGTGCGTGTGTCACCATAATACATAGCATGCGTATGAGTGTGGGTGTGTGTGTTTGTGGTTGTGTGTCATTGTGTGTTTGTGTGTGTGACATGTATTTGTTTAAGAATCCGTCTTGCATGCGTCTCTGTGTGTTTTGTGTTTTTGTGCGTGTGTTTGTGTTTGTATTTGTATGTGTGTTCGCTTGCGGTTTCATCGGAATCCAATGTGTCATTCAACCCAGCTTGAATTTGGCCCATTTTATTCCAGCCTGATAAGATTAGGGTCACACAAACAGACAGCCGTATCGCAGAAAACAAACAGGCAAAGAAAACCTACCGACATCTGGGTGACCCATTCCACAAGATTATTTTCAGATAATCCTGTCAAACGCCCCCACCC
>NC_044056.1:6356039-6386039 GCF_902167405.1 Gadus morhua | reverse complement strand
ACATTGTTGTGTTTTACAGTCACATCTAACGCGGGAGCCGCCCCTGAATGGGGCGGCGTTCCATTTCCCACGGGAACTCTGCTTCCGAGGAAATCGTTGTGGTTTTGGTTTCTGAATAAGAACAACGCAACTTTTTGTCCGACTGAAGGACAGGATTTTGTGGTTTTGTTTTTGTTTGTTTTGTTTTTGCCGTTTTAGATTCTTTCATCGTATTCTTTATACTATTTGTGAGTAATTGTCTTGTTGACTATGGTTGATTTCACACCTTTTAAGTTTTTTCTTTCTTCCTTTCTTTCTCTCTTTCTTCCTTTCTTTCTTTCTTTCTGTATTTTCTTTGTCTAGATCTGATAGTGGTCATGGCCTCGGTCATTGTGCTCAGTGTCGGCTCTAATGGACAAGTATTTGCCACATCCGCCATCAGGTACTGTGGCGAGCACATTATCATCGTTTCCCCCCTATTTTGAAACAACAATCTCATGTAAAACTACAATAATCAAATCTAAAAATACAATAATCTCATCTAAAAATACGATAAACTGATCAGAAAGTAATACACATTGGCTGTGGGTTGCAGGGGGATCCGCTTCCTCCAAATCCTGCGCATGCTGCATGTGGATCGCCAGGGAGGAACGTGGAGGCTTCTGGGATCTGTAGTCTTCATGCACAGACAGGTAGGACCATTACTACTGCTAATACTACTACTAAGGAGTTTCACACAGTGGAATCAAGAAGTGGTGACCATGGTACATGTTACTAAGCTTCACTATTCCAAGGGTTTTTAACTCAAATTGATTTTGAAATATAGTGTTCATTTCGTGAAGATCATGCTCCTGAAACTCTTGGCTTTTTGCTTTAAAATATGCATGGACCTGTGACTTGTTAGTCAACTTTAATGACAGTTTAATTAAATGTGACATTTCACCATTATTGTTTGTTATTTAGTTCGTTTTTTTTTTACACAGTAGTAACACTTACTAGCATTAAGTGTGACAAAACAATCTGGTAGAGACCAATAAACACTACCAACTTCTTAAACTTGGATGAAAGAAATATAGTTGGCTTTATCGTGGCCTCATTAGGGATATAACATGGTTATGGTCATCACATCTAGCAGCCAAGAGCTAGTTAGATTTTAGCTAGGAGCTCAGAGCTTCTCAAACGGCTTCCCATCCTAATCACCCCCAACATGCAAACCGTGTGTCTTATTCCACGTTTCTATGACCAAATAAGGCTTCCCTGAGGTCATTTCACCTTCTATAGACCGACTGTACGCGTCTCATCCAGCGGTTCTCTCTCGAGGCTGTTGACCCTGCTGATTTCAGTCCCATTACAGCAGAGTCCACCGAACACATTCAAAGATACAGCCCTCTCTCTCACAAACACACACACACACACACATGCACGTATTTGCGCATGTGCACGCACACACACACACACACACACACACACACACACACACACACACACACACACACACACACACACACACACACACAGCACACACAGAACACACAGACACTGCAACCAGACTTAGCTTTATAAGGTCGAAAAAAGAAAGTGAATCAAAGTTTCTTTTTATTTATTTTTTTCATAATTTGCTGTGCAGAAATGCATGATGGGATTTTTCCTGTCCTAATCCCAGAAGGCATGTGCTTGCGCGGATGGTGTCTTTGATGTCTCTGTGATGTGTGGTAGGAACAGCACCTGCCTCTGAAGGATTATGTGCGAAGGTCAAATAAATAACACGCAAGACGAGTGCGGAATGGGCCGAGTGTAATCTTCTTCTTGGAGTGCCTTCCGCCATGGAAAGTCATCGGTTTTATCAATGGTTTTGATCCATGCACAGGAGGAGGAAAACTGCACTTTTTCTTGTCAGTGTATTTATGTTTTTATTAATGGATATTTCAAGGAAATTACTATAAGTGCATAACTGAATAGTGTGTGTGTGAGTCTAGATGCCTGCATATTTGCTTGGGTATCTGTATGCGTGCGTGCGTGCGTGTGTGTTCACGTGTTTGATGTGTTTGTGCATCTGTATGTTCATGTATGTGTGTGTGTGTTCACATGTGTGTATCTGTGTGCTCACCTGTGTGTATGGGCATCTGTATGTTCATGTATCTTCATGTGTGTGTGCATGCGTGTGTGTTCACGTGTTTGAATGTGTTTGTGCATCTGTATGTTCATGTATGTGTGTGTGTGAGTGTGTGTGTGTGTGTGTGTGTGTGTGTGTGTGTGTGTGTGTGTGTTCACATGTGTGTATCTGTGTGCTCACCTGTGTGTATGGGCATCTGTATGTTCATGTATCTTCATGTGTGTGTGTGTGTGTGTGTGTGTGTGTGTGTGTGTGTTCACCTTGGTCTCCGCAGGAGCTGATCACCACTCTGTACATCGGCTTCCTGGGGCTGATCTTCTCCTCCTACTTCGTGTACCTTGCCGAGAAGGACGCGGTGGACGAGGACGGCAAGACGGGCTTCGCCAGTTACGCCGACGCCTTGTGGTGGGGCGTGGTAAGACCCCCTCTCTGTGTCCAGGACATTGATGTTCACCTTTGACCTTTACCTTCATTAAGCAGACACGGTCCAACGCAGCTTGGTCACAAGGGAGGCTGTGAACAATCAAAGCATACGTTGAAAATCTGTGTGACTTTATTAATTACACATCATTATTTTTTCTTTTTGATATTTCCATTTCTTAGTATCAGTTCAAATATAAGAGTGTTGATACGAATGGTGTCATCCGTTTCGCCTTCGTATTCTAGCTGCAATAGTGAAACACTGTACGAACAGAAAGCACAATCTAGCGCATCTCAGGCCGTAACTTTGAAATTATGAACTGTCACAATACACCCACCCCACATGAATATCTCATATCTCTTATGATCTCGTTTGAGGTCAGAAAAAAACCGTTTCAACATTTTTTAAAAGATAGGCTTTGAAAAGTAGTTCCGTAAAACCGAAAACAGCTTGTCTGGTTAAAACGTCTTTGATAAAATAAAAAAAAAACGCTGCAATGAGGCGCCAGTTCTCCTCAGTTTGGCCGAGCTCAGTTCTATTCTGTCTACCCAAAGCAGTTAATTAAAATAGAATTGGAGGTGTGAGGTAATGACGAACCTATGGCCGCCTTGTGTATGGGATCAGCGGGCCACAAAGACATGGCAATAAGGCATTCACCCCTGGGCCCTTGGGGCATAAAGGAACGCTGGAGCCCCGACACAACGTGTCAGTGGGCCTAATTAAAAGTGTAATTGTGGGATTACAACCTTTTTGTAACGAGGCTTGGAGGGGGTCGTGGGGGGCTCCTCTCTACACGCCTTGGAGAGTGGAGGGAAAGCTGTGATTTGGGACACACACACACACACACACACACACACACACACACACACACACACACACACACACACACACACACACACACACACACACACACACCATACATAAACACACACAAATACACACACAATGCCACCAGAGAGTTTGGCTGAGGAGTTGGCTCTTTGTTTCGGGAGACTGTAAGCTTGAGAGTCGGACTGCTAACGTGCATGAAGAGTGTGTGTGTGTGTGTGTGTGTGTGTGTGCGCGTGTGTGTGTGTGTGTGTGCGCTAAAGGACAGGCCAATGGCGTGATTCATATGCCATATGCCCCCTCAACCTTCTCTCTCACTCACTCACTCCCTCATTCTCACTCGCTCACTCTTCATATTAAATGGTATTACCTGTATGAAGGATAACTTAATGGAACTTAATCAACACACCGACTGGACCTTTGTTCGGTGGAGGGAGGACAGGTAATGTCAGCTTAGACATCAGACGTCTGATACGAGTTTAATCCGCCATCCGCCTACCAGTGGCGTAACAAGGCAACGACGGGCCCGTATGCAGGATGTTCAAGGCGGGCCCCCCCCCCCCCGTTACGATTGACACCATCACCCCCTCCCCCCCGTCAACAATCGTCTATTGTCTATTGTCACTATCACCACCTCCACCACCACCCCCCAACACCATCATCACCATCACCACCCCCTCCACCACCACTCGCCCACACCACCACCACCACCACCCTCCACACCACCCCCTACCCCGCCACCACCACCTCCACCATCATCACCACCACCACTCCCCTACACCACCGCTACCCTCTACACACCATCGCCCTCTCCACCACCGCCACACTCCCACCCCCCTCACCCTCACCCCTTGTCACCCACCTCCTCGCACCCTATCTTGTTTAACCCCAAAGCCCTTTTTATTTTGAACCATCTCACATTACACCGAGGGTGCTTTTGAGTGAACGTGGAGCGGCACTCGTCTTACCCCCCCCCCCCCCCCCCCCACCCCCCCCCCACCCCCCCCCCCACCCCGATTGGCCCAGGGCTCAGGAGCCGGGTGTACGTGTCTTTTTTTGTTGTTGTTTCATTTCGATTCGCTCTCCTCCTCCAGCGAATTCCTTGTGCTCGGAGGGGATCAGTGTATGGGAATCGTATTCCCATTAAGGAGAAGAGGCCCTCGAATGGCCCGGGCCCGTCCCGGCGATGGAGGCCTGCCAACCGGCCTGATGAGGAACTTTGGCCGCCATTGTCAGCGCTCTTTCATAGTCTACAGTGGAGGGGCTCGGCAACACTGTCGATTGTGTAGTCATTATCACCCCCTTGAGGTTTCATTAAACCCACGCCCAGAGATTTTGGAGTTGGTAGTGTGAACGTGTTTCAGGATTGTTTCTCATTTTCTCTCTTGAATGGTGTAGCTTGATTCATGTTTTTGCCACTTATTTTACTTTGCTTGAACCAAACTTGGTTATATGGGTGGATGGTGTGTACATAATTAATCCTTCACGGAACCTTTGGTCATTACAGCAGTAGATGATACAACTAAATATGAATGGAAAAGATAATGTAATGTATAAAAAGTGCAGTGCAAAGGACATTGAAATGTGCAATGTCTTTCTCCTGTCTCTAGGTGACTGTCACCACCATCGGTTACGGCGACAAGATACCGCAGACGTGGGTTGGCAAAGCCATCGCCTCCTGCTTCAGTGTGTTCGCCATCTCCTTCTTCGCACTGCCTGCTGTAAATACCACTTCCTGTTGTGCTGACACTCAGACGCTCGTCTGCCACACCTGTGCTCTCTCGGCACAGACTTGACATTAGCTCACAACCACAGGAAGCGGAACTGCAGGAAACTGAACTTTCTTTAGTTTTTGTCTAATCTAACCCTTTAATGAAACCACTCTATGCACAATTGGTATTTCTTTATTTATGTTTTATTCGATTACTTAGAAATGTATATAATCGTATCATTTAAATGGAGCAATGCACATAGAGTGCAAATACAGCCAGGTTGTATAAGAATGTCTCTTTTGGACACAAAAATGATTTAGCTTGGGGCTCAAAGGTAAAGTGTGCAGGATTTTGTGGCATCTAGCACTGAGGTTGCAAATTGCAGCCAACTGAATATCCCCTGCTCCCCCCCCCCCCCCCCCCCTTTTGCAACGACTTAGAGGAAGCTACAGTGGCCTGTGCTGCCTTGTAATGCACATTGAAAACCTTTTCATTCAGTGTTCGATTCCAATTTTCACAGGATCCGTCCACTAATTAACGCATACTTATGAATATTATATTCCATTTCTGCCTGGCCCGTTTTGCTAAACGCCACTTAACGATACACACTGCACCTTTAAGTCCTTCCAACACTCGTTCAGCCTCTCAGTACAACGCTGTGGTCCCCGTGTGTAGGGCATCCTGGGCTCGGGGTTCGCTCTCAAGGTGCAGCAGAAGCAGAGACAGAAGCACTTCAACAGGCAGATCCCTGCGGCCGCCTCCCTCATACAGGTAGTCAACACCGCTGTGAGGTTCACACGTTCACACGGTCACACGTTCACTCACCCCAGACGGGTGGCACGACCTGTTTGAATGGAGACACCTCAGGCTGGAGGGCTCCCACAAAGGAATGTCCCGGAGGTGGTAGTAGCATCAACTAACAATTAACTTACCATTCATGTTAACCAGGGTTTTAATTAGGGCTGGGCGAAGATTAAAAGTAACTCGCGATTAATCGCGCTTTTAAAATTATATTTGAAATCCACTCCAGTTGAAGTTAAATGATATTATCCAATGGAATGACACATTATCACTTAAACCAAATGTTCTGAATAAGAAAAAACTAGCCCAAGTGATCTTGAGGGAGTTTTATTGACTCACTCAGTGTGGGTTGAATATGAAACTGACATTCTGCGTGCATTAATGTGTCAATTTGAATTAATCGTGTTAAAATAAGATTGCATTAATGCGCAATTAACGCATTCACTTGCCAAGCCCTAGTTTTAATTGATACATTACCCGATTAATGAATGTTTAAACAAATGCCTTAGTTGACATTTGGGGAGTGTGTGCGTGCGCAGATGATTAAGTAGCCTCACCTGGCCGGGTCTGATTAGACTATAGGGCTGGGTGAGGCTGCACACCTGTTGAACATTGGGTAATCAGTGTGCACAGGTTAAACCAGCCATGCCCACACACACTCAGGGAGAGATCTCCTGGATGGCAACATGGAGCACCCGGCCATGTGTCATCGTACCATGTAGCAATACTTACAATGAACCGGATTTCCAACCCCACCACTCTGCCTTCTTGTCTAGAGGAGCCCAATAAAAGTCAGCTAGGTGGAGTGTAGTCCGCCATCATCCACAAACACTCCAGTGAGTCTTTGATCCCTGTTGAGAAATCTCGACGTATAGTAGTATATAACACTTGGGTCGTGTAGTAGTAGTAGTAGTGTTTTCAACAATAGTAGTAGTCATGTCAATATTACAATTGCCACCCAACATTGTTGAATATCCTTCATGCTAAAACACCATTAGCATTTACAAAATCTTTCTGATCAGTGTTCAATGTCAACCCGATACCTGAAGATATATGAATACACACATAATTGACCAAATGTTCTCCTCCTCGCCTTGGTTGGTGGATGCTCTGTGTCGCCCTTAACAGACCCTGTGGAGGTGCTATGCAGCCGAGAAGACAGACTTCTGCCCGGCCACGTGGAAGATGTACGTCCTCAGCAAGGAGTCCACCCCCCCTGTCCACGCTGACAGCGCCAGCCCCAACGTCATTAGGCTCAACTTATCTGTAAGTACAGGTTTACTAACCCCTGCTATGGGAGACTGGTGGGCTGACTGGTGGGCTGACTGGTGGGCTGACTGGTGGGGAAAACGAATGGTCACTGATTTTCATAATGATGATGGACACCGGTAGAGACACATGCACGCACACACGCGGTCCCACACGTACGCACGCACTGATGCACACGTGCACACACACGCACGCAAACGCACACAGTCACGCACACGCACACAGTCTGGCAGACACACACAGTCACACTCACACATTTGCATAAAGCATACATATCATCATTTCGATTTACTCACAATAGACTCACATGGAGTCTAATGCACGCCTGGTTTTACCCCAATCAATGGAGACACCAATAGAGTGGCCGGGGTTGAATAGTAAAGCAGATTTGCATATTTCTCCTTGAAACGGCTCTCATTCTGAGACAATATTAGCTATGTCGCACCCTGTGATGCCTAGCACAAAGGAGCAAGTCAGGGTCCCTCTCTCACACACACACACACACACACACACACACACACACACACACACACACACACACACACACACACACACACACACACACACACACACACACACACACACAGGGAAGGACATGCATATCACAACACACATGGAAAACACACGGACACGCCCACAGAAACGCGCACACAGACACAGAAAGACCGGCACACACACACATACACACACACCCAGGCTAGAGTCCACCAGAATGACTTGAGGCCTTTGTCTCCGCTGGACAAAGGCTCAGTCAGTTCAGATGATGTCATCACTGGCTTTCTCATGGGAGCAAACCTTTGTCTAGCTGAACAACAACATTGTTTAGCATCGCACCCACACATGTAGCGGAGAGCCAAGGCTGCTTCCGCTCTTTTCATTTGCACCATGTGACCGAGGGCACTGACTGTTCTTTTCTGTTCTCGCTCTCCCGCCCGTTCTCTCTCTATCTCTCTGTCTCTCTCTATCTCTCTCTCTGTCTCTCTCTATCTCTCTCTGTCTCTCTCTCTGTCTCTGTCTCTCTCTCTCTCTCTCTCTCTGTCTGTCTCTGTCTCTGTCTCTATCTCTCTCTCTTTATCTCTCTCTCGCTCTCTCCCTATCGTTCTCTCTTTCTCTTTCTCTTTCTCTCGCTCTCGCTCTTCCTCGGTCTATCTTTATCGCTCGCTCTCTCTCTCTCTCTTGCGCTCTGCCGCTCTCTCTCTCTCTCTCTCTCTCTCTCACTCTCTCGCTCGTTTTCGCTCGCTCTCTCTTGTTCTGTTTCTCACCTTCTTTCTCTTGTGTCAAACCCACTTGCTCTCTTCGTTTCCTCCACCTTCTCACATCAGAGAGAACTCTCTGTATTCACCACTTTGACCTTTTGTTTAACCGTTTGTTCCACTTCCTCTTTGTTGCATATTTAATTTGTGTCTCTCTATGGTCTCTTTCTACTCGCAAACACACAGTTTCTCTCTCTCTCTCTCTCTCTCTCTCTCTCTCTCTCTCTCTCTCTCTCTCTCTCTCTCTCTCTCTCTCTCTCTCTCTCTCTCTCTCTCTCTCTCTCTCTCTCTCTCTCTCTCTCTCTCTCTCTCTCTCTCTCTCTCTCTCTCTCTCTCTCTCTCTCTCTCTCTCTCTCTCGTGTTCCCTTTCCTTATGAGTCAGTCAGTGCTGCGATATTTAGACTGACCTTTTGGGCACTTATCAATGCCTGGGATGTCGATCCCCTGAGTCCGAGAGGCTGAGTTCCTATAAAGGCCATGTCCAGGACGTTGGCAGCTCGGAGGAGAAGGTTTGGCGGGTGGGGAGTTCAGCGTGCAGTTTCCGAGGAACTGACTGACACACGCAGACCTCTGACCTCACCTGGCCCTAACGGAGTCTCCAGGCAGAGTGTCTCTGGGGCTTAACACTCTGTGTTTAGGCCTCAAGACAGGCCAGCTGACCCCCATTAGACCTACATGATGTCATAGCTGTAGGATACCATTTTCCAGCCATGGCACTAAAACCCGAGTGTCCCGTTGCTGGCATATCCTACGACCTGGCATTCCCTCTCAATGTTATCCTGGACTGACACGTCGTAATGTGAAATGAAGTGTCAAATGTTTTATTGAGGATTTTGGGGTGTTTTTTTTCTTCCACCATCAGGAAAAATGACTTGAGTTGATCTGACAGATTCCATGAGCACGGTTTTCGCCCAAGTTGCAGTGGTTTTGTCCTGTCCCAAGAGTGGTTTTATCCTGCCCCAATTAACATTCACATTTTTGAATGTTAATTAAGCCAGGGGATCAATGAAAATCCACCATATTATTTGAGTTAGTGATCATTTCACCATAGCACAATCCTTATTCGTAACACTTTGCATTCATAAGACTTTCTATACATGAGAATAAACAGACCTGCTTTATAGACATGCATGTGTACAGCCCTTTTTAATCACAATCTCAAATCGAGCTCTGAGGGTGATGCCTCTCTCACCGCCACAGAGACGAGGCACCAGGAAGAGGCTGAAGCTGGCCAGGGGCCTGAGCACCAGGGGCCCGTCGACGGAGAGGGGCGTGGCCATCCCCCAGATCACCTACGACCACATCCAGGAGACGGAGGACAAGAAGGACATGTCCTTCTTCCTGGAGGAGTCGGCGGGGACTGTGGAAGGTACGGGACTGCAGCAGCATCTTCTATGGTTCACCCTAACAAATCATCGATCCAGAGCTCCCCCGCCCGCATGCTCATCTCCACCCGCCGCCGAGATCACATCGCCCCAGTCCTCCACAACCTCCACAGGCTCCCAGTTCAATTTAGGATTCATTTAAAAATACTACCCACCACCTATAAAGTCATACATAACCTGGTCGCTCTCCGACCTCGTCTTACCCGTTGCCTCAGGTCCATGGATGCAACCGCACTCAAAACCCCAAGGACCAAGCTTCGGACCTGGGGTGACAGGCCCTTCTGAGTTGCTGCACCCTCCCTCTGGAACTCCCTCCCCAACCAGTTCAGACACACTGCCATCATTTAAACAGGCCCTCAAAACTCACCTTTTCATGATGGCTTTCACCAAATAACCTCCTTCCCTTCTCTCTCCTTCCTCCTCTTAACTATTCCTTTAATCTCCTTATTTTAGTTTTATTGCTGCCAATTTTATTTTATCCTAGTTTTTCTTTTTACTTATATGTTCTTATTAAATGATTTATTTTGTGTTCACTCTGTAAAGTGTCTTTGTTTAAGTTGAATGTATTATTATCATTATAATTAAGGTAACGAAAGAAGCTACATAACGCGACCTGCGTGAGGTCATCGCTCCAGGTGAAGGGGACTTTCCACCACGGGTCTTTCCTTCCTTGTTACGAGAAGAGGAGCGTCTTTTATTTGTCCCGATCAGCATTCTTTCCGCGCGGTGAGCTCAGACCTGAAAAGCTTCTGGGGAATTCACCAGATTCCTGGTTGTTTTTTTGGTCGTCGGGCGAAATGTCGAGGGCTTAGTCACAACTTAGAAATTCGAACTTTGATGAGATCCTTGATAGCCTTTGTAAGCGTTATCTAATTATCTAGGTGTGTGGGACATTTCATTGCTATTTAGTCATTGTTCAGATTCTTTTAAACAAAGCGACTGACAGTGAATTTGGGCATTGAATCCAGTCTTAAACCTTTGAACTGGTGGCATTCTGTGTGCGTTTTTGTTTCTGTGGAGTTTGCATATTCCTGCATGATCTTGAATGTATGAGCTTTTCCCTCATGCGGCGACTGTTTCCCCTCAACCTCAAGATATTCTATGCTGGATGATCAGCTAAAAAAAGAAACCCTTGCTCATGTCAGACATCCAAAACAAACAGCGGAAAGGTCAAGATAACTTTAAGGCTGAAAGTCATGCTGGAAAATCTCTATGTAAGCAATATATCAATTCATAGCTGTATATTTCTATTAAGCATGGGAATACTTGCTGTTTTGCAGGGCTTTGCATGTTGGAATCTCTTGAGATTTAAAAGCGTGCAGTTTACTTGTATTTCGTTCTTGCTAAGCCAGGAAGCCTCTGCGTGCAATGGGGATTAAAAGCAGAGATAGTTGCTTGAGTGCCGGTTCCTCATTCACACACAGTAAATCCAGACGCTCTCCTGATCCCCTTAGAGCCAAGATGGCTGACGCTCATGACGGCCTGGCCAGATGGCAGCCATTACTCTCCGTGGTGATTTGAGGTCAAGACTCCACCTTGTTTACCACTTGTGCACTTACATTAAGTAGAAAAACAAGCACATACCGCCCCTTTAAAAGGAAATCACCTTCTGATACTGCGTTATATCCTTTGGACCCTAATGGACACGTTTATGGTTATGCTTATAACTTGTATACCTAAACTAAAGTCCCCTTTGGACTCGAATATTGTTTAATTAAAGTCAACAAACACAAAGACCCCGCCTCCAATCTCTATATTTGCTGCTATCCGGTCTCTCCTGCTGAAGAGGTGACTAACCTCAGTGAGATTTTGCTGTGCGTCAGTCAGCCATGGTTGCAATGGGTGTGATTTAGGGGAAACACCGAGCTGATTGTTAGTGTGTTGGTTTGAGGGTTGTGTCGGCGTGTGAACTGTAGAATATTCACATAGGTACAAAAAGCAGTTTCCTGTGTTATGTTGCCATGTTTGCTCAAAAGGCAACTCTAGGCCGAGTGTTTGTATGCTTTTTTCTGTCAAAGCATGATATTAAGATAAAAAAAAACAGAGGACAAAAAGGACAGAGGAGTACAGATAATGTAAACGGGAATCTCTTATAGGACTTGTAGATCTGACTGCTAGATTCAAGATATCAAGTTATGTATTTTGTTTAAGGACAGATTTTTCAATCAGTGGGTCACGGATTAAATAAAAAAAGCCGAGCTCCTTCATATACTTACTTTATCATCTGTTGTCATAATGTCACTGTTTGGAGAAAACAATCACTGTTCAAACAAATCGTCTTGCAGTACTGCTCATGTATCTTACTTGGCAGCCGTGGGGTTATCAGGAAAACATTAGTTCAGTCTCAATGACAAAGCACCCAATGTTACAATCAAATATTTAGTCATTTTTCTATGAGGAAAAAATGTAAAATGTCCTCTTTTTATTTGACAGAAATATCAGCTGGCAAATAATAGGTGGTGGGATCCAGACATGACGCATGTGGACACAGAGTTCCTTGGCTAGGGGAGGAGGACAGGGGGAGACATGGAAGTCGTAAAGACGTGGGCCAAGCGCTCGCGCCTGTGGCTGGCTGGCGCTAATGATACTGCATGTAATGGCACGGCCCGCGCTGCAGACGCAGATATTAAACAGACTGGTGCTGCAGAGCTTTGCATCCAGGCTCGCCTGTTATTTATCATGACCCTGGCAGCCTTTATATATTTTTGTATATTTTCCTATATATATATATATATATATATATATATATATATATATATATATATATATATACAAATCTTTTTTGTTTACATTCTGTATTTAGTATCAATTTGATTAACTTGGATAATGTTTCAACATTTGGTGATTTTTATGTAAAAAAAAAAAAAACTCCAACTCATTTTGCTTCACAATCACACAAAGCCCTCACGTTCAGTTCATGACATCATTTCCTGGAACCGTAGTGTGCATGCGTGTTCATGCGTGTTCCGTCATGCAAATGATACCCCTGCCTTTGTGCCTAAGCGTCACCGGGATGTTTAGACAAGCAGGTGAGTCCTTCTCCCCTGCCCCCCTTTCGTCCCTAACCATGGACTCCGAGCAAAGACACTTGGTATTTCCATTGTAAACGCAATGGGATGATGTCCCGGCTCGTTCGCTCTCTCGTTGGCTGAGGTCAGCTCCATTCTCTCTCCGGGTTTCTCATTTTGTCATCTCTCTGTTGAAACAACGAGTGGGGTTCCCTTTGTTTCGTAGGGGGCTATTTGTCTTGGCCAACGGCAGCAGAGACTCTTACAAAATGCAAACGTTATTGAGGTGAGATCACGACTGGGGTACCTCCTCGCTCCACTGCCAGTCTCTCTCTCTCTCTCTCTCTCTCTCTCTCTCTCTCTCTCTCTCTCTCTCTCTCTCTCTTTTCCACGTATTCCTGCGGGCTAATCATCCGCCTGTCCGTCTCCCTAATGTGGTCCAGACACCATTTTAATTAGTCTTTCTGGCTGGCTGGGCCTTTGTCCCCAACTGGACCGAACCAGAGCCAAGCAGAGAAATGCAGACACAGGGCTGGGGCCTGGCATTGCCTAGCATGGCGTGGCATAACCCCCCCCCACCCCCCCACCCCCCTCGCCGCCGCCCTAAACTAAACTGGGTGCCCTGCCAACAGCAGGGGTGAGGCGGGTGGGAACGGTAGTGAGGCTGGGGCACCCGGGGAAACCGTGGGGTGGGTGGTGGTTTAGGACCGGGGGTGGTGCTGGTGGTGGTGGTGGTGGTGGTGGTGGGGGAGTGGGGGATGGGTGCGAGCAGCGATTGTAAGGCTCCAGCGCTTGGAAATGAACTGGACATTGTTTGTCTCAGGCGACCTCCACCTCGCTGTCTGCCGCTGCCTCGCGTCGCTGGGAGAATCTTTCAATGCAGCGCAATCTCTCCGTCTCACGCTCGCTCTCTCGCTCCCTCGCTAGGCCTCGGCCATTCATGTACTCTTCCTCCTCCTCGTCCTCCTCTGTTAGTCTGTCCCTCTTATGCGCTTGAGTTATTTTCTACTTTCCCTCTTGCTGATTCCTATATTTTATTATTTTTTATCACTATTTGGACTCTTTTGACTCTCCCTCCCTGTCCCTCTTCTTCTATGTAAGGAACATACTGCGCTTTTGTAAAGTCTAAAAGCTAACATGCTCCTGTCAGTAACACAACGGTGAAGAGGCTAGTAAGAGGCCAATTACTCCAACAGCTCTGTTTCTCTCTACCTTGCTTTCTCTCCTACTTTCTCCCGCGCTTTATTTTCTATTCCCCTATTTCTCTCTCTCTCTCTCTCTCTCTCTCTCTCTCTCTCTCTCTCTCTCTCTCTCTCTCTCTCTCTCTCTCTCTCTCTCTCTCTCTCTCTCTCTCTCTCTCTCTCCCCGGCTCTTTCTCTCTCTCTCCGGCTCTCTCTCTTCCGCATTGGACAATGTAAAACAAACTCTACGACGGAGCACGAGAGAGGTTTTGAATGGCTTCTGCTTGACTTGGAATGGCCATTCTGTTCGTGGAAGCAGATTTGCCTATCTGTCTCCCGCCCAACACAATGGAGTCCGGATGGATTGGTAGGGGAGAAGGGGGGGGGGGGGGGATGGGGGGCCGCCATGTCAGGCTCTGGTGACAGGCTGCAGGTCAGGACCCCTCCACGCATGTTGTCCTTTGCTGTTGTTGTAAGCCCCAACCAGCAGTTTGGCCCAGCTGTGGTTGGAAGCGGAGAACTCCCTCTGTTGCTGATTCCCCCCACTAAACGCTTTAGCAGGATTTAGTTCAGCTCACTGGCCATATCCGTGATTGTAGGAGACGTGCTCAAATCAGTGTGAATTAAAAGAGAACAGAATGCTTGTTTGTGCAACGTGAGGCAGGGACGGACGTATGAGTAAACGGGAGGAAAAAAAATGTGTTTTCACTTTTCGTGGGAAAAATACACGAAAAGTGTATTCTCGCCGAACTGTTAGGCGTGTGGGGTTCTCTGGATTATTAAATTATGTAAACAGCACGTTCATTCGAAGTACAAAATTAATACCTCGGAAAGGAAAATGTTCTCTGTTTTTTTCTGTACGCAAGTATGCAAGGAGTTCTGCCACACTTTGCAGGCATGCTGATATACATTGAACACAATTATTCGGATACCAACTCATTACTATGCAGGGCCATCGCCCCACAAATCCGCGACAAACCATCTCCAGGAAACCTTAAGGCCCAATCCCATTTCTACCCCTTACCCCTTCCCCTTACCCCTTCACAACAAGGGGGAGGGGGAAGGGGTAAGGGGTAGAAATGGGATTGCGCCTAAATCCTCTGTATCTGAATCTGAAGACTCACATGAGATTGAACTTCTGGTTTTCATCACTTCATTTATTTCTGCTTTGTTTTGCATGAAACCAACAAGGACCCCCTGATCCCCCCTGGCCCCCCTTCACCCTGAGCTGCCCTGCCACTCCAGGTACTCAATCACACCATGGGCATACTTACATTTCCGACTCGGTTTGACTTCGCGGCTGTGGTTCCTAACTCTACGTATCCGTGCTTCTCGAGCTTTTTTTAACCGTAGATTGACGCTCCATTTACCCGACACGAAACGCTGCAACTTGCTGACAAGTGATCATTCAAAACATCTATTGAGATGAAATATAACCGAGTCTCGTTCCCCCCCCCCCCCCCCCGCCCTCGCAGTGAAGAAGAGGGCGGAGCGTCCGTCCCTCGGAGACCTCCGGGCCAACAGCATCACTGAGGAGCTGGACTTTGTGGGCGAAGACCCCCCGCGGCAGGGCCTGAGCGACATCTGCCAGTAAGTCTTACCGCGTGTGTGCACGTATCTGTCTCCACCGCCACCGCGATCCTCCAACCTCGTCAACAACCCCCCCCCCCCCCCCCCCCGCCCTCCTCCCACGCCCTCCACCGTCTCTCCCCTTCACCCCCAGTCGCCACCTCCTCTATAGCACCCACCCGTACCGTCCCTCCACCCTCAAACTCCTCCACCACCACCCTCCTCACCCACCCCTCACCTCCTCCATCGTAGGGCACTCTCCACCCCCTCCACCACGCCCCTCCCTCCACCCTCCAACACCCTCCACCGACTCTACAGACCTGTTCACCTCATCCCCCCCCAAACACGGGCCCTTCATTCTAGTCTCTTTTCAGCTCCGGACCCCTATTCTCCCGGTGGGGGTCTTCGTACTTAGAGGGGGGAAAAGGAGGGGATTGGGGGGGGGGGGGGGGGTACCTTTGGTATAATGGGGGTCCGAAACAGGCCCTCCAAAACGCGTTGTTTCTCTCCGCTGAGGGGGCTCGAGAGACCCTTGAGGGCCCGGGGCCATACCAGGTACAGGGAGTCATAAAGGGGGATTATCCCTTTTAGTCCTGGGGAAAATATCCATGAAAGCCCTCTTAATTGGTCCGGGGCTGTAGGGGAAGGTTACCGGATGGCTTGTTCCTACATGCGGATTGGAGCATTGGAAGGGTTGGGAGATTGGAGTAAAGTGAGTGGTGCTGTATCGGTGATCCCTATGCATGGCCGCGGTCTGTGGGTGAATGCTCTGGGGCTGAATGCTGTAAGGGTGAATATATAGAAGGAAACACAATGTAAGTGGGCGAGGGTTGGATGGGATAGCCAAAGGACAAAATGAGAACTATATACTGGAGCTGTATAAAAAGTTGTTCTAAACAGATGAGGTATATACAAGTGACTGCTATAAGGATGACTATATACAAGTTAGCTCTATACAAATGAATGCTATAACAGTGAGGTATGCGAGTGAATGGTGACATTTGAAGGTGTTCCCTATATTAGTGCTTGCTGTATAAGTGGTTGCTATATGCGTGGTGGCTATGAAAGTCGTGGTTATATAAATGTTTAAGAGATATCTATATAAGTGATCCCTATATAAGTGAACACTATATAAGAGGTCTCTATGTGAGTGATCGTTATATAAGCGATCTCTATATAAGAGATCTCTATAAGTGATGTCTATATAAATGATCTCTATATAAGTGATTGCTATAAAAGTGATTGCTGTATAAGTGGAAATCAAGTAGGGGAGCGCTTCTTTTGTGGTAATTTGGAGGACACTTGGCGAATAAGCTGGGTGGCGGCCATGTGGTGAATTCCCAACAGTTTGTTTTCAGATCAATCACTCGCCTGCTCCTCTGGCTGTCAAAGTGTGTCGTATCTCTGGTTGTTTTCTTTCCTTTCCTTTCTTTCTCCGCGCTGCCAAGTGTGGACAGCCAGCGATCGCTGTATTTGTTTCCCAAAGTTGAGCTTTCAACTGTCCTCAGTTGTGTTTACATGTGGGGCGAGCAATAGGGCGAGGGGTGGAGAGGGACTCTGGGCTGTTACTGTGTCAACAGTAACAGCCCAGAGTATTGTGTCAATGCCATGTCCAGTGGTGTGGGAGAGAGGGAGAGGGAGAGAGAGGGGGAGAGAGAGAGGGGGAGAGAGAGAGGGAGGGAGAGAGAGGGAGGGAGAGAGAGAGAGAGAGAGAGAGAGAGAGAGAGAGAGAGAGAGAGAGAGAGAGAGAGAGAGAGAGAGAGAGAGAGAGAGAGAGAGAGAGAGAGAGAGAGAGAGAGAGAGAGAGAGAGAGAGAGAGAGAGAGAGAGAGAGAGAGAGAGACTATCCCACTGGAAACAAAGTCAACACAGTTATTGCAACTGTGTATTACTAGTATCTACTAGTCGGGCTACTCAATACATGTCCTGTTGAGTGAACTGCGTCCTGGGTAGCAGTGTTGTAGTTACTGGCATGTGTGTATTTTTGTATTTCTGTGAATTGAAATTCTCTTTAAATTCTTAAAGTGATGTGCTGAAAATGATTTTCTGTCGGTCATATGACACTGCCTAGATCCATTACAGAGTACAAGGACATACAAGGAACTGGAATAGCACAAAATGTGGTTGGCCTTGTTAGTTTGCATACAGTAGGTGGACTTGCGTTGTGCATTTGCCCAACGCCCAACGTGTTTCTGTCGGTTGCTTGCATGGGAAGTAGGGTGACATGTGCTATGTGGGACAAAAGAAGAGTTTTGATGGTTGTGCTTCGTGCAACAATTCTGGAGAGCATTGAGGACATGACTCTTTCGAACGGGTCATTGTTTATGTGCACTGTATGTGGGCGTGGACAACGTGTGCGTTACTGTGAAGAGTTAAGCCCGAGCGTTTATCATCTTTCATGTGTTTAACCTTTGACCCTGACAACACATCCCCTCCTTGGCTTACCTCATTTCCCCCCCATCCCCGTCCCCTGGATTTCAACTTCGTTGCTCCTCCCTGTGTAGTAAAAACAAACATCGAATCGCGGTTCAAATTCAAATATCATACGACGGTTAAAAAAAGTTCAGATTGAATTTCTTATTTTCAAACCCGCATCCACTTTGTCTCTTTCTCACTCTCCCTCCTCTTCGTCACTTCTTCTTCCTCACAGCCTGTTGACCAGCCCCCTTGCGGCCCCCGCCGAGGAACCCTTCTCCACATGGCACTTGAACTCCACAAGGTACCGTCCTCTCTTCCCTCTATAGCTGCCCTTTTCCCTCCCTCCCTCCCTCCCTCCCTCCCTCCCTCCCTCCCTGGCCTCTCCCTCAGCTCTCCTCCCTTCTCCATGAACCTTGTTTCAAATGTCAGGCGTGATGCTGGTCAAGAGGGACCATGGAAACTGAAAAAAAAGGTTTTCTGAAGGGTGACGGCCCGTGAAGAAATATCCGCCCGCCGGCGCACCCACGTTGACATATATCGGATTTAATTTGATAGGGACACCACTCCTGGAAAATGTGATCGAGTCCGTCCTTCCCTATGTCCCAAAGTCCCTCTCGGGAATAGGTTTGGAATGAAAAACAAGTCCGTTCTGTACATTTGGTGCTTGCTGCGTTCGCTTGACCTCTGTCGCTGGGGAAGCCATGTTGATTTTTATCTTGGCACAGTTTCTCCCGAATGTCCTGTTACCGAGTGTGTGATGTAGGATGTCGTAGTGTAGGGGCACCCTGTAAAACGTTAACTTCCAGTCATGGTGAATCGTGAACATGTGTAATGCTTTATTGTTATTAACGTTTGTGTTCGTGAAAACCTGAAAGAGAGTAAGGCATCTGAAAGAGAGTGAGAGTGGCCATCTCTGATGAAATCCATCATGTTGCTTCCTGGTGTTTTGAAAGTCACTTTAGCATCATGTTCCTTGCTGACCATAGACACAAATTAATCAATAATGAGACTTACTGCCATCTTACTATGTACTATTTCGTTTTTATCCAAAGTGACTTATAGTGAATTACGGGGCACGAAGGTGAATTAAGGGGCAGGTAGGTCTTGCTTAACGATGCCTACAGGTAAGAGATGTAGACCTAGATGGATTGAACCCAGAATCTTTTGGCCGGGATTTAAAAAAACGGAGCCACTAAACTGGGATCCACAGGTGTCCTGACACCTCTGGAGCCTCTTTGAAGCTTGGTGAAATGTTAACGTAAGAAGAGCAACATCATAAGGCACTTCTTCCAAAGTTTCAACATTCACTGCTTGGTTTCCCTGTGCTTTTGGAGCTTTTCCTTCCCAGCTCTCGGCAAACAGCAGATGGCGCCGTGTCTTTTATAGATGTACCCTGCGTTTTATTTTATACCGGGGCCTAGAAAGCAACTGTTCTGGTTAACAACTGCCGTTGGAGTTGGTATATTGTCCGCCGTAGTGTTTGAGTGTTTGAGTTATTTTCGTGACGGTGTTATGTTTCCTGAGCCGAGGCAGAATTCCTTTAAACCTAAACACACGCTCTCCATGTTGTGGTTTATGTTTGAAGACAGTTGTTGATTCCGTAAAATGACCCAATCCAAGGCACTTCTGGTGTGTGACTGTTAATCAGAGAGGAATGATTACCGGCCCTTATCTTGAGATGGCTCTACATCTGCTCATCTCTGTTGTTTAAAATCTGGTTTGGGAAAAACTTAACTTCAAATCAGATTACATGTAAATATTTACATGTGTGTGTGGGTGTGCGCGCGCGCGTGTGTTATGTGTGTGTATGTGTGTGTGTGTGTACGTACGCTTGTGTGTGTGTGTGTGTGTGTGTGTGTGTGTGTGTGTGTGCATGTCTGTGTATATTTATGTGCATTTTTTTTTGTGCGTGTGTTTATGTGCATGTATGTGTCTGTTTGTGTGTGTGCATGTCGATGTTTAAGTGCACCTGTGTATGCGTGTATGTGTGTGTGCGTGTGTTTAAGTGCCTGTGTGTGTGTGTGTGTGTGTGTGTGTGTCCACCATGTTAAATAGTGTGTATCTCTGTCTGTATGCGTACGGGTCTGTAGTGTGTGAGTATCCCTTTCTGTGAGGAGGGGCCTGTAGTGTGTGAGTATCCCTTTCTGTGAGGAGGGGCCTGTAGTGTGTGAGTATCCCTTTCTGTGAGGAGGGGCCTGTAGTGTGTGAGTGGTGCCCCATAACTCCTCTCCGGCAGGCGGGCTTTGATTGCGAGCAGGCCGGGCGCTCCCATAACATCTGGCTTGTTTTGCCCCTGGTGTCACGCCACAGACGACAGCACTGTCCTGGTGCAGCTCCGCAGACCCCTAGTCCTGCCGGGGGGGGCCACACACTACTACTCACACACACGAGCGCACACACATGCACATAACAGACACAGATAAACAGAAACACACACAGATGCACATACGCACTCGCAAACACACACACACACACACACACACACACACACACACACACACACACACACACACACACACACACACACACACACACACACACACACACACACACACACACAGGCAAATGAACACAAACGTACACACGTGCAACGACAAACACACACTAACACACACACATACATGCACACGTGCATAATATAGACACACACACACACACACACATACATGCACATACACATGCGTGTAAACCCATTCACCCATTAATTAATAACACACAGTGCAGAAACTCTTCATACAATTCAATAATAATAACCCTTTTTATAGTTTTGAATGTTTGTAATTTGATATTCATGTAACGGGCGTAGAAAATTCGATATATTTATGCTTCTGTTGTTTCTAAATGAATATTCTTCTTTATAAATGAATTGCGACCTTACACGATTAGTTTATTTCCGAGGCCAACATCAGAGTTCTAATTAATTTGCAACTACTTGTGCAGCCGTCAATCAGATGTGAGTGCAGCTCTGTCACATCAACCGTCCACAGCTTGACTCCTCAGGATAAATGACATTAGGAACACCAGCCGCTAAACCCCAGCAAACACTGGCGCAGTGACATCCGCCCTCTGAGAGAAGACATGAGTAAATGTCTCCGAGGGAAGTTCACCACAGAGGGCAGCCTTGTTCACTAGATCCAAGCTTAGGGTGCCCGTTTCATCTTCTGAGACCCTCACTTTCTTCTGCCTTATTTCTTTCTCATCTCATGTAAGCCGTCTCTCCCCTCTTGTTCTTTCTTTCTTTCTTTCTTTCTTTCTTTCTTTCTTTCTTTCTTTCTTTCTTTCTTTTTTTCTTTCTTTCTCTCCCTCTGTTCTTTCATTCCTTCTCTCGCCCTCTATTTTTCCTTTCTTTCTTTCTTTCTTTCTTTCTTTCTTTCTTTCTTTCTTTCTTTCTTTCTTTCTTTCTTTCTTTCTTTCTGTTCTCTATTTCTTTTTTTCTTTCTTTCTCTCCCTCTGTTCTTTCATTCCTTCTCTCGCCCTCTATTTTTCCTTTCTTTCTTCCTTCCTTCCTTCCTTCCTTCCTCCCATCCCCTTCCCTCCTCCCCAGTCCTGCTCTCTTATCTGTGCCCCAGCCCCTCCTCGCCCTGCCCTCCTCCCCGGGCTGTAAAAGTCTACATGGACCACCTGCAGGCTTCCACTTAATTAGTTCCTCTGCTTCCAAGCTGGCCACAGATAGACAATAACCCCACCCACCCACCCACCCTCCCGCCTCCCTCCCCCCCCCCCATCCCCGACACCGAGACACATCATGCATCATGGGCTTGGCCCTGGCTGCTCCCTAGGGGCCCTCTCGCCAGCCCTGCAGCCATTGTGCGTGGCCTCATACAAATTGGCTTTTTGTCTCGGCCGCCTCGGATTTCCTTACTGTACGCGCCGGCCGTTTGCTTTCAAGGGGGCCGGGAGGACGGGCGCCCAGGCAGGGGGAAGGACGTCCACACGGGGTGACCCCGGATGGAACCAGGGCAAGTGTGTTTGACGCTCATAGACCTCACGCTGGCTCACACTGTAAAAAACGTCCTGATGGAGGAAATGAAACAACTGTTATCCATATAATGGAACTGTTCTACAGGCTCTTTAGAGTTGGCACGGTGCCAACAAAGGACGCTTAAGTTATTATCACCAACTAACTTCCAACTATTTTGTTATATATATCGGATTAAAGAAATACAAGTCGGGACTAGATGGAGAATTTGTGCTTTCGTTTCAGTACCGACAAATATTTTTCACGCTTTTGAAATGACGCTCAGAAAGCTAAGTACGTTTGGATCCCATGCTTCTGTTTTGAGAACAGACAGTGATCCGTACACAAGGTCCCAGCGTGTAAAGTAAAACATCTCTCAGATAACAGCCCGATAGCCACAGTTTGTTTACAGGCCAGTTGTTGTAAGTGGTATTGTCTGCACTTTGGATTGGTACACACTTTTATCAGGACCAACCATCGAGCCTTATTTTGTAGTGTCTCTACTGCAACACATTTTGAACCTTAAATTAAACTATTATTCAACCAACCCGTGCATTGCAATCATGTATGAAAATGACGACAGAACTAAAAGCCCCTAATCTCTTTCCAAGATCTGCAGAGCCCAAAGGCCCTATTAAAAGCGCTTCTGTAATGACCTCACCCTTCACTGACACAGCCCGGGCCCCATCGCCTATCTCCTAATGACTTCATGGTTGTTTACAAGAATACCAGCCACTTTGGGTGTCCTTGTCAACATCCAAGTCAGCGTAAACAGTTTACAGTTCCCAAAGATCATCTGCGCGTTTATCTTTGCCTCACTGGGTCAACTGTACATTTATATGCAGACTCGTCATCTTTCTGCTCTGAACAATTTGCTCTCCAACCTCAGATTATTCCACTTTTGACATTCAGAGTCATGCGATTAGGTGTTTAATTTGTTGGATCACTGTTAAGCACTTTGTAAAATGCTGTGTTTAACACAATTTTAATTTCTATGGATAAAGATACAAAGATATAATATATAAGTATTACTAAATGACACATATTAGTTCCATTTTCTCTTTCACATTTCTTTCAAACTTTTAATTTGGATGTAAAAATGGACACAAACATAATAGTTGTATTTATATGGCAGTAGAGATGGAAGAAGGCCCTGCTGCACACACACACACACACACACACACACACACACACACACACACACACACACACACACACACACACACACACACACACACACACACACACACACTCGGATGAGGTAAGATCCAAGTCTCTGGGTCTCTGCAGGGAGAGAGTCAGCCCCTCGCTGCTACTTTATGAAAAGGGAGCGAAACAAAGCGGGAGAAGAACAAATTGTGCCCTGGTTTCTTGACTCTGTGCCAAGTTCAAGAGCAGGAAGAAAAGGAGCCGGGGGGGGGGGCCGGGGACAGTAGTTCATTTCTCTACAGAAAGTCTGAGCTTTCCCTTTGTGTGTGCGGTTGTAGACCCCCCCCCCCTCCCCCCCTTGTCTCTAAGCTTAACCACCACCTAGATGATAGTAATATATTTGAATGAGATTGCTGTGCCTGGGATGTGGTTGAAGGGAAATAGCCTGACTATAGTGAGGTACTAATAAGGAACCGGTCAATAGGGCTGCTTTATGCCATTAAGCCTCGACAACAATAACAGCGTCTTAATATGCTACATTTCAAGCAACAATAAAACAGCGTGGTTGGCTGCTTTATGACCCACTATTAGCCTTTATTAAGGCCGCCCCCCTGGGCGCTTTGCTCATGGACTTAACAGCGTTACGATGCTGCCCCCAAACTGCTCGTACGTTCACGGGAATCCTCCACCGATGTTCGAGCTGACCCATGGGGGGGTGGGGGTGGGGTGCGGGGGGGGGAATGTACGCACACTTAATATTCACTTTAAAACAACTCCTCAGCGACATCCAGAGCATCTGGATCAGCGGCCGTGCCTCGCGTCAGCGGTACTACGGGGTCAGCTCCGCTGGGGTGTTAGACTTGTCCAAATGAAAAAAACTCCTAGCCCTTGTAAAAAGCAATAGATAGAAAGAATGGAGAGAATATTGAGCCGGAGAGCGAGGAAAGCGTTGCACACGTGTCGAGAGAGACACAGTTGACCACCGAATGATTCCCCCCCCCCCCCCCCCCCCCCCCCCTCCTCCAGCCGGGGCGGTTAGCACGCCATCTTTCACCCGAGTCATCGCCAGACCCCAGCACGCCGTAAAAAAAGCCTTCCCACAAAGTACTTAATTAAAGAGTACATTTTGGCGGGCTCGACACCGGCCGCCATTAACGAGGGCCCCCTCGCGCCCGCGTTATGAGGAGCCCACGGTGTTTACGTCCTTGCGGGGGGGACTCTCACAGTCGGTTTTATTGGGAAGGCAACGCCAGTCCCCTGCCGGAGGGATTGCCTTCCCTGGAACGCCGTCCGCGGCACGGATCGGAAAAACCCCAAAGACTGGCCGGCCAGCAGGGTGTAAGTAAAGTGACCCCTGCTGAATCAGAACAGAGAGAGAGAGAGAGAGAGAGAGAGAGAGAGAGAGAGAGAGAGAGAGAGAGAGAGAGAGAGAGAGAGAGAGAGAGAGAGAGAGAGAGAGAGAGAGAGAGAGAGAGAGAGAGAGAGAGAGAGAGAGAGAGAGAGAGAGAGAGAGAGAGAGAGAGAGAGAGAGAGAGAGAGATGGGGGGAGAGAGAGGTTCCTGTCGACATCAGCAATGACCTCAGCATCCAGATTACGAGGAAATCAGGCTGCACTGGCTTCAGGTGGAATGTTTCGGGATTCTTTCTGGTTTTTTTTTCCCGATTCCGTCGGCAGTTTAACCGACGTCTGGCGTGTGCGGAAATAAGAGCGAAGAGGGGTTCCGCAAAAGAGCTATTCTTGACCTATTTATTAAACTAAATCAAATGGAAATACCGTGTGTCTTGAGTGTGCACCCCAACACACACACACACACACACAAACACACACACATGCACACGCTCACACACAGATGGTTAAATCCCTTGCGGCAAACAGCGGTCTGAGGATATAATTAGCCAAACGTCTGCTATGATTACGGTGCACCCGTAGCGCCTCTTATTAGCTACCCCGTCGTATTGAGAAGAGCTTTGAGACGCGCCGCTGGGTAGCGGGGGGACGGCCGCGGTGGCCTGCGGGCTGGGGCTGACGGTGCAGATACACAGAGGCCCTGGCGAACTCTTTCCTACGGCGTGAACGGTTAATCATAAACCAGGCATGACGAGAGGACCGTCGGCTCGGAAAAAACGATATCATCCCCCCCCCTTCCAGCTCTTCTTGAGCGGCACTTTGTTTGTCCGCACGAGAGTAGGGACGGTCGAATGTATCTTTTAAGCACTATTGTGTTGCAAGAGAAAAACCCAGGAATTTTTTTATTTAAGAGTCGTGTTGTGATCCATCTTCAGTTTGAACTTCAATACAGTACAGACTGAAATGGCCGATGACAGACGGGTGCAAGTGTGTGCACGGTGCTTTCATTCAGAATCCCCGATTGCTCAGTTCCAGTCCCCAGATATGTGACGTTTACAGATAGGAATTTAGCACATTTGGTCTTCAGGCTTCAGTCTGCCCTACAAAATAATGTCTCCCCAGAAACCCTTACAACACGCCCCTGTTTGTTTGAAGGACAAGGCCTGTCTTGGTGGATAGAGCATCGTGAACTTCTCTTGGCTTTATTTTCCAAAAACGGAAGGGCTATCACACAAGACCTGTGTATTAGTCAACTCACTTTACCAGAAGCATTAGCAGCTAATAGGCAGGCCATCCTGTATCTTCGACCATGTCCAAATTATGACTGAGTTTATTTCATTTCAGCTTTCGGTACACACTAAATTGGTGTTTTCCACCAGAGAAAAAAATCCCCCTTTTGGCCTCCAAAGTGAATGAATACGAAAAGGCCTGTCTTGTGTTGCTTTGTGGATGGGAAACATCGTGTCACATGACCCACACATCAGTGTTTGCATCGTTGGCCCTTCAGTGCGGCGGGGCCGTGTTTTGAAAAAGTTATTTTGGACCGAAAACAAATGCCTCCTTTTTCAAACGGTTATCCTGCGCTGTGTTGAACACGGCCAGAGCTGTCGAGCCAGGATGTTCCCCAGCCCTCACGGCCCAGCAGTTTGGCCTTTGGCAGGCCTGCGCGCTTTCTTTCCCCCCAAAAAGCACTGCCCATCCTCTGCGACACGCCCAAGTCTGACGCCCAACTCCGAAAAAGAGGGATGGAAAAAGGAAAATAAACGCAGGAAATTGCTGTTTTCGCTACGCGCCTCGCCAGACGGCCCTCTGATGTCATAGCGTCACTCCCTTTTGTTTTAGGAGCAGGAAATATACGGCGAAAGCACAGTTTTGTTTTGATGTATCGGGAGTGCTATTAACAATAACACACTGCCGGCACATTATTAATGACAATTCAAGTGTTTTCTTGTGTTAACACTGTGATTTAGTGGTTTCCGTTCAATTGTTTATTCACCAGACGTACTGCTGTGTTTATCCTATGTAATTAAAGTCCCGCGATGTATAATAAGGAATTATTACCCTCGGGTTAAGTAGACACATTAAATAAATGAACCAAGTTAATTACCCAAAATCTGATGATTAGGGCCCAATTACTGGACTGGAGATTAGCATCGGTAGCTCGGGGATGTTTAATAAAATGAGAACACAAACAGGAAGAGATCTCTGCTAAAGTGCAGAACTGCAGCAGGGAACAGCACATGGTTCGATTCGTGGCTGGATTACGTCTGACTGCACAGTCCAGCAACATTCTCTTCCACTTTATGATTTAGGTGGCACACACCAGTTCATTGGATTGTGTATTGTGTGTTCTGAATAACTTTTACATTGATGTATCGCTTTTAAGTCCCTGCCTAAACCTATTCAAATGAAATAGATGGTGTTGCCATTCTTAGGATCTTACTTTTCGGGTTTTATCTGCGGTATGAACTGATTGTTGCTTTTTCCTGAGTCTTGACACTACATTAAACATTGTTTCTCTCCTGTGAAGCACTATGCTGAGCCCTGTAATTTAGGATTTTTTTATTGAGTCATACACATTATTCTGACAAGTATTTATTTCAGCATAAATTGCTGTGCCTAAGCATAACACATATCCCATATCTCATTAGAGATGAAGGTCACATGTTCGGGACCGTGGCCTACGCTTGTCTGATCGTACATGTTTAGTACAACCTTTGCGTGTCCACAAAGACCCGTATTTATGGGGCTGTCAGGGAGACTATCGGGGAGCCTCTACCCTAATCCCGGCAGCCCAACCCGGGCTGAGGAGGGGTCGGCCTCCCCCCCCCTCCCCGTCCTCACTCAGAGGATTCCCAGATCTGACATAGATCTCCCCCTGTCCTTCTGAGGTGTGTCTCCCTCCCTGCTCCAATATTAGAAGCACCTGTCTAAATAAACTGCCCTGCCTCCCTCTTCTGACACACACACACACACACACATGCACCCACACTCACACACTCACACACTTACACACTTACACACTTACACACGACTCCTAGCCACAAGCAGGGTTCAAGTTCTCTCTCTCTCTCTCTCTCTCTCTCTCGCTCTCTCTCTCTCTCTCTCTCTCTCGCTCTCTCTCTCTCTCTCTCGCTCGCTCTCTCGCTCTCTCTCGCTCCCTACCACCTGGGCAGTGTGTTTGCATTGCGGATCCCAGTAGTATAGGCTTCCGTCCAGCCGAGCCAACAGAGTCTGCCCGCTTCCTTAGCCGTTGCTAAACCCTCGCCAGGCTTCCCCTCCACTTGCCGGCTTTCAGGTGGGCCAGCCCGGGGCATTTGATGTGGGCCACTGGTGCGTTTGTGTGTGTGTGTGTGTGTGTGTGTGGGGGAGGCGGTGTGGTTTATTCAGGTGTGGATGTAGGGTCTGCTGCTGCTGCTGCTGCTGCTGCTGTTGGTCAGGCCTCTTGATGTTGCCTCCGTATGTCTCCAGGTGCTGCCGCTCCATGAGAGGGCCCACTGTTCGGGGGCCTTGGAGATGAATGGAGGGGGCTGTTGACGGAGCTCGTCCGAGGGGTCCTGTGTTTTTTTTTCCTTCTTTTTTTTTCACTTCTCTCCTTGCACCAGCAGGAATGAGAGTATATGGTGGAGCAAGCGCTACTCCCACGGAGAGGAGAGGCCTCTTAGTGCACCACTCCACCGTGCGCTTTGAACACACTGGAACGCGCTTGGTCCCCTGTGTGTGTGTGTGTGTGTGTGTGTGTGTGTGTGTGTGTGTGTGTGTTTACACTGCACTGTATGTGCTGACTTGTGGTGTGCTGACCTGGTTAGTTGTGTGTGTGTGTCCATCTGATTTTTATGGGCCTTAGAAAATATGTATTGAAAGTGTGTGTGTGTGTGTGTGTGTGTGTGTGTGTGTGTGTGTGTGTGTGTGTGTGTGTGTGTGTGTGTGTGTGTGTGTGTGTGTGTGTGTGTGTGTGTGTGTGTGTGGGGGGGGGGGGGGGGGGGGGGGGTTTGCACTCTCAGCATAAAAGTGCCACTCCCACCACACTGAATGAACCCCTCTTGGGTGTGTGTGTGTGTGAATTATTATTAATTACTTCTACCACTACTTCTATTACTACTACTACTACAACTACCACTACTAAACCTGACTATGTAAACTTTTACTACAAATATTACTACTGCACCAAGGCTACTATCCAGCCGTGCATGAAAAAAAAATGGAAAAACACGAGGGCAAAAAAAAGGCGAAAAGTGCAGGAGGCTGGTGTAGTTTTCCATGTCGTGTGGACTGCAGATAAAGAGGTAGTCCACAGGTTATCAGTCACAGGCCTCGGCTCCAGATGTTCCAGAGTGGGTTGGAGAGGCAAAGCTCCCCCTCTAGAGATACCATGTGAAGACCATGGCTCTGCATACAGACAGTACGCTTGTGCATACCCTCTCTCTCTCACTCCGTCTCACTCCTCTCTCTCACTCCCTCTCTTTCTCTATAAGAACTCTCTGTCTCTCTCTCTCTCCCTCTCTTTCTCTCTTTCTCTATCAGAACTCTCTGTCTGTCTCTCTCTCTCTCCCTCTTTTTCTCTCTTTCTCTATCAGAGCTCTCTGTCTCTGTCTCTCTCTCACTCCCTCTCTTTCTCTCTCTTTCTCTATCAGAGCTCTCTGTCTCTGTCTCTCTCTCGCTCCCTCTCTTTCTCTCTTTCTCTATCAGTGCTCTGTCTTTTTATCTCTCACTCCCTCTCTTTCTTTCTCTTTCTCTATCAGAGCTCTCTGTCTCCCTCTCTCCCTCTCTTTCTCTCTTTATCTATCAGAGTTCTCTGTCTCTTTCTCACTCCCTCTCTATCAGAGCTCTCTGTCTCTCTCTCACTCCCTCTCTCTCTATCAGAGCTCTCTGTCTCTGTCTCTCCCTCTCTCCCTCTCTTTCTCTCTTTATCTATCAGAGCTCTCTGTCTCTTTCTCACTCCCTCTCTATCAGAGCTCTCTGTCTCTCTCTCACTCCCTCTCTCTCTATCAGAGCTCTCTGTCTCTGTCTCTCCCTCTCTCCCTCTCTTTCTCTCTTTATCAGAGCTCTCTGTCTCTTTCTCTTACACTAGTATGCGTATGCACATCCATCCACCTACGCAGTTTCTCACAACTTCTTCCTTGACACAGACACACAGGCACACACCTACACACCTACACACCTACACACACACACACACACACACACACACACACACACACACACACACACACACACACACACACACACACACACACTGTACTATGCACACTGTACTATGCACACTGTACACCCCAACACACATTTCTTACATCATACACGCTCAATTTTTTTTTTGCCCCCACCGTTAATGGGAGCCATGTTTGGGCCGGGCCATAACCAAAGACCCCCTTAGGTTTGTGCGTGGCAGTAAGTGGGACTAATAACCACTCTAAATAAGTCTGCCGTGGTGCTGAAAGGGGGGGACCCTCCCCTCGCCCTTTACACACCACACGTGTGTATGTGTGCTGTAAAGTTGACAGCCCGCTACCGTGTCTTTATGACTCTCCGCTGTTCTTTCATGCTGATTCGACGTGGAGCAGCACCGTGGCATGGGACCACAGCCCCACCGGCCCGCTCTGGTTCTCCGC
>NC_044056.1:6331039-6351039 GCF_902167405.1 Gadus morhua | reverse complement strand
GGGAGAGAGGGAGGAGGGTCGAGAGAGGGAGGAGGAGAGGGAGGCCAAGGTAGAAGGAACTAGAAGAGAAGAAAACCCGCCTCAGGGTATAGGTGCGGCCGCCGGACAGAGAAAGGGCCCCCCCCCCCACCCTCCCGCTCCCCCTATAGGTGTGGGGGTTGGGCAAGGCAGCTCCGCTTGCTAGGCAGGTTGTTAAGTTCCTCCCCTGTTGGACCAGGGATGATGGGATGGCCCGGTCCACAAAAGCATCCCCCCATTCCCACAACTATTTCCAGACTTTGTATCGTGACTGCCAATATAACCGTGTGTGTGTGTGTGTGTGTGTGTGTGTGTGTGTGTGTGTGTGTGTGTGTGTGTGTGTGTGTGTGTGTGTGTGTGCTTTTGATGTGTTTTTCAGACGTATTGCACATACACTGGGGAGAGAGAGAGAGAGAGAGAGAGAGAGAGAGAGAGAGAGAGAGAGAGAGAGAGAGAGAGAGAGAGAGAGAGAGAGAGAGAGAGAGAGAGAGAGAGAGAGAGAGAGAGAGAGAGAGAGAGAGAGAGAGAGAGAGAGAGAGAGAATAATTATAACTTCCATTGTTTCCATTGTAAAAGTGCTCCATATTAAAAATGCATCGCTCTGGGCGAAACCTTACCTCAGGCGAGAGAGAGAGAGAGCGAGAGAGAGAGAGAGAGAGAGAGAGAGAAAAACAAACCTTTTTGGCCCAGCTGTGGTATATTAATCACCCATTGGGACACACTATTCAGGCAGATGTGAATCAAGGTTAAATACATTATCTTGGTAGGTGCCAGCTTTTCTGATGTCCAGGATGGTAGGTGCCAGCTATCCTGATGTCCCATCAGCTCCAACATCCTCTCCCCTCCTGCTACTCCCTTCTTGCTCTCCACATCTTGCTCACCAAAAGAAAACATTGTTTGGACTAGAATTCAGACTGTGTTATTTCACACCGATTTGTATTAGAAAAAGAGACGTGACGAATCTGTGCTTTGCATCGCGGTCTGATCCATTGAGTCAGGTCCTTCGTGCACTGTAGCGTTGAACCAATGCGTTCTTTGTTGGGGAAAAGCAAAGAATTTGGAAGAAGTAACACAGTTTGAAATAGAAACGGTTTCGTTGCTCAACCAACCTCAAATAGGTTATATCTAATAAACAGTGAACATTTGATCATTTGGACCAAAAGAAATCCCAGTTCGTATTATTGGTACCCTTAAACTTAGTGAACACACCAACAGTATCGGGTATGCATTAAACCGTTGCCGGTCAATTGATATCCATCACACTGTTCAGCCAAATGGGTTTTCTTCAAACAACGTATACTCGATAAATGACTAACAGAACGTAGCCAGCGGAGGAAGCACTGAGCGTGTGCGAGCTAATCATTCAACGGTCAAGCATGACGCGCTGCGCTCTGGGCTCGGCCAAGTGTAGTCATGGTGCTCGAGCGGCCTCATTATAAAGCAATACCTGCAGATGAGTAACCTGTGCTGATCACCGGTGGTAACCATTTAATGTACACTACACTATCACAAATCACCCTGCAGGCATTCAAAATGTATTTCGGTTTCGCAATAAAAACACCAGTACAAACTCCAAGACGGATAAGAGGGCCATTTCAAGGATGTCATTGTGATATGTATCGTACGGATATTACAAAATCAAATATATCTCATCCGTATGCGTGCTTAATTTGCCCGGGTTATGACTCGCAGAAGACGAGCGGATGCCAGATCCTGAGTAACCCCTGAGCAGGGAAAAGCAATAGGAAGCCAAAGCAATAAAAGGCTTTGACATTGACGGGTCTGTTGCCCAAACACCAGGGACTGGAGATACCTCCTCTCACGTCCGTCTGGAGTAGGGGTGGGGGTGGGGGTGGGTGGGGGGATGGTGCGGGGGCTAGGGTCCCTGTATTATTGCTGTGTCTGATCAGCGTCGCCATGCCCTGGGGTGCGGGTCAAAGCCTACTCCTGACCCCCCTGGTTCCTGTCTGTCTGAACGCGTGTCGGTGTGTCGTCAGCTCGTCCGTCCCTCTGTCCGTCCCTCCGTCTGTGTCCGCTGTCTGTGTGGGGTCCCAGCTCTGAGGCAGTGTGTGTGTGGAGTTGGGCGTGAACTTGGCCGCTTTCTTGGTAGTACTTCATGTTTTGACGCGCCACGGGAGGAAACAACAGGGTGTGAAACAGCGATGGCTGGATTAGATCACTTCAGCTCAAGTACGGTGGAAATATGAAGTAGAAAGAAGGAAATGAAAGTGGCCGATTGAGTTCCTCTTCCTTTGAGGTGCACGAGGAGTTGCCGGGGAAACCCAGAACAGCGACATCAAAGTTAAGACTCTTATAAAAGCAGAGCTGTGTCGTACATGCTGGGCGTGTTGCTTTTTTAAGCTGCAAACCCCCCTTTACGCACACACACACACACGCACAAGCAAATCCACATGCACACACACACACACACACACACACACACACACACACACACACACACACACACACGCACAATCCACTCTCGACCGTGATCCTTTGGCTTCATGTTCTGGATTAGGTCCGTGCATAAGGCCCCCAGTCATGCCAATGGATTGCTTATGACAGGCCCTCATGCAAACACCTTGACTGCCACGAGCAATTACTCTAAATGCACCGGGCGACTGCCATAGGCCCGGACTGGCCTTGCAGAGAGAGAGAGAGAGAGAGAGAGAGAGAGAGAGAGAGAGAGGGAGAGAGGGAGACGTAGAAAGGAGAGAGCTCTGTTGATTCTAGAATGCAAAGAACACCATGTTTACACATCATCGCTGAACCATTTCACGAGCGATGGGGATGAAATGCGATTGGAAATGAGATAATTGTGAGTGAAAGGGAAGCATATCAAGTCGACCAAAGAAAGGGGGAAAAAACATATTCTGCGTGGACATGGGAGTTTCTGTCCCCCCCCCTATTCACCAAGTACAAATCCATGTTTGAATCCCTGCTACTGCGCGGCCATCCTGACCTCACTAGCAGGTATCGATGGTTCCCACGGTGACGGGTCATCTCGGGTCACTCCTCCTTGGTGTCCGTCGATCTGGGTTTTGTCCGGGCGCAGACAGACGTCCCATGTGTCCACACTCTGCGCCACGCTGTTCTGCGTGCTCCCAAATCTGTCTCCAGATCAGTGGAAACGAAAGGCAAAGCATGACAGAGAACGACCAAGTGAGATTGAAACAGAGAGAGAGAGAGAGGGGTAGGGTTGAAAGGGGTAGCGGTGGGTTGTAGCGCTTATGATACCATTCTCTACATCCGTGCTGAAAGTCAGCAACAGGATGCGTACACAGCGTTTGTAGCAGATATGCTTCAGTCACGCTTGCACCTGAATGTAAATATGACCTTCGGCATATTGTTAAACAACACATCCGTCCGCCGGATGTGTTCTTTATCATGGGAAACTTTGTGTTGTCGGAATTTGAATACCTTTGCATACCTTTCGTTTTTGATTCAAATCTCAATCAAAATAAAAAAAAAAAAACTCTGGGAGGCTTCATCCCTAACTGTCACCCGAGGCAGCCTTGCTGTCCATGCGTGGGGTTTCGTTTCCCCCATCTGTCATGATGTATCACAAGCTGGTCGCAAGCAGGGTCCGCCTCCTGTCATCGCCTCCAGTCCGGCTATAAACCAGCCCTGAAGATCAGAGACAAGACGCCTCACAGATATCACCAGTGTCACGTCTTTCACCTCAGCCTGCATGGTCTTACACTGTATGACGCCTGCCTTAAATCCCCCCCAAATGAGTCAGTTAGGCCCAGTTAGGACCATGACTGACCCCCCAGTTCCCCATCCAGAGGGGAGGTTTAGAAGGAGCTCTTCTGGAGGTTCACCCATCGCTGTCCTTTCAATGCAGCACTTGAACGTGTGAAAACCTTCACCACCCTCGGACTGTTCAAATATGCTTTGAGAAACAAAGAACAGGCAAAGCAGCACCCACAGCCTCATCCCCTGCTCCTGTGTTAACCTACTCCATCGCATTCACTGATCATTTATAATGCTGACATACTCTTAAGGTTTCCGTTCATAATGCTCAGTTTTTGTTTTGTTTTTTCCTTTTTAACCGTCTTTTAATTCTTATGTTGTTGACCTAGCCGGGGACGGCAGATGTAAATGAGCCTCTTGGCTCACTGTGACAGATTTACACACAAGTGTTAGCAAACATGTTGATGGATGTGTAGTGTCCCCGCCAAATAAATCTTAATCTTGCAAATAAATAAAGAGAGGGACACATTGAGATACATATACACATGCTTGGCTCTGTGAGTCAAACATTCAGAGTGGAGAGAGAGAGAGAGAGAGAGAGAGAGAGAGAGAGAGAGAGAGAGAGAGAGAGAGAGAGAGAGAGAGAGAGAGAGAGAGAGAGAGAGAGAGAGAGAGAGAGAGAGAGAGAGAGAGAGAGAGAGAGAGAGAGAGAGAGAACTCTGAGTGCTAAGAGTTATCATTTCATTCAAAACATTCTCAGAGAACAGCGGTGCTTAAAACATTTTGTTTTATTTCAGAAGCACTGAGGCTGATTTTACGCTTTTATTCCTTCATTAATTCCCTAGTTCATGCATTGGCTTGCCAATTGTTGCATGGATGAGTAGTGTCGCTGTGGCCTGGTAGTAGAAAGTCTGTTTTGCACACGCAGTCTTAGTTCTCTCTCTGTTTTTTTGTTTTGGGCCCTCTCTAGTCTCTATGGACACACACACACACAACCACAGACACACACAAAGACAGACACACACACACACGCACACAATCACACATAACCACACACAACAACACACCACCACACACACGCACACACACACACACAGACACACACAAACACACCCACACACACAAACACACACACAGCAACACAGACAGACACACACACACACACACACACACACACACACACACACACACACACACACACACACACACACACACACACACACACACACACACACCGACTCCCGACCCCCTCATTGAGCAGCCTCCCTGTGTTAATCACTTGGAGCGTGTGGACTTGCTGAGCTGTTCCACATGTGTAGGACACGTCACATCAAATTAGACCCCGCTGACAAAGGGCCTTTTTACACACACACACACACACACACACACACACACACACACACACACACACACACACACACACACACACACACACACACACACACACACACACACGCACACACACACTCACGCAACCCCACACAGGTGTGCGCAAGTCAGCCAGTCAGACAGTCTTTCAGTCAGCTAGTAAGACATTCAGTTAGTCGATCTGCACATTTTTCTGTTTTCTTCCCCGCTTTATGCACCAATTTCAAGTTTGTATTATCTATTGTAGTTCCACAAAACTGTTTTCCCTTCTGGTTATGTGTTTACGTGCCACAAAAAAACGTATTCCAAATAAAATGTGTTGTACCTTGGGTACTTTGAGGTGCAGGCCCTGCACTCAAATCCTAATCCGGGCCCCGAAACTACAACTAACAAACCTCCAACAGCAGTGCTGGCTAGCGCCACCCAATGCTACCGAGTCGATACCACTAACGTGTGAGCGGGAGTGCTCACCGCTGGCGATAAACTACTCCGCTACGCCTTCTGGATCAGCCAGCCTCCAAACCCCCGGGCCGGGGCGGCTTAGTGCGGGTACACGCGCCTGTGTGCGCCCCGGGGATCACCGACCGGCCCCCGGAGATGGAGAGTGAAGCATTGTGCGCTCCGTCAGTCTCTCTCCCCCCCCCCCTGCTGGGGAAATACAAGTTTATTACAATCTATGTTCTCCAGGGTTTTATTTATATTTTTAATGTGGCAGCATAAATTCAAGAGGGAGGGAGAGAGAGAGAGGGAGAGAGAGAGAGAGAGAGAGAGAGAACTCTGTCAACAACCCCCCCCCCCCCCTGGGTGCTGCATGGGACAGCCAGCCACCATGCAGCAGCGATGCAGGCCCAGTTATTACTTTTAATCCGTCTAATTGTTTAGTTTCGTAGAATGGGCCTCAGTCTGCTTTGGAACTAATTCTGTCTGGGCATTCTGTTTAATTCGCAACACTGGTCCCTAAGCCTTCTCTAAAGGCAGCCACCACGACCACTGACCCCTCCCCTCACCTCCTCTCCTCCTCCGCGACCTCCTCCTCCCCCCACTCCCCCCCCTTCTTAAGAATATAAACTCCTTATCTGCTTCTCCCTCCCTTCCTCCCTCCCTCCCTCCCTCCCCCCCTCCCTCCCCTGCTAGGGCCAGAACACTGAGTGACTTGTGCTTTCGGGAGTGATTTTTCAACGGTCCATAAAACATTCTTCTGACGTTTTGGACATGCACTCTAATGAGCCAGCGAAATGGGCCTGGGGCTGCTATCATGAGCAACAACCAGAGAAGAGGAGAAAAAAATAATCCCCTCGGCACCGAGCCACACACCAGCCACACACTTCTACAAAAGCGCGCAAAATCAGGTCGCGGAGCGAGAGAGGGAGAAAAGTATAAAAATAGGGGCGGGGCGAATCGAGATGCACGTCTGCAGGGAACGAGCACAAACGCGCTTATGTGTGTACCGAAAAATTAAAATGGGCCACAAAAGAGGAACTCGAACCGCGTCTAGGCGCGGGGGAAACTGGTGTCGCGGCTTTGCCGGCTGAGTACAGCTACTGTAGCCACAACCCGTTCCCAAGTAATGAACTCAATCAGGCTTAGCTAGCCTGGTGGCATTCAGAATTAAATACTGGTTCAACTGGTCTGACCGGCGGGGGTAGGCTGGAGCTGTTGGCTGGCTGGCTGGCTGGCTGGCTGGCTGGCTGGCTGGCTGGCTGTTTGGCTAGTGGGTTGATTGCGTGGCTCGCCGGTGATAATCCGCCCTCCCAAATCCTGCGTTTAGTCAAATTATTCCGGGGCCTTAAAGCCCTCATTGTTGCCACCGGTTGATGTGCGGCAGTCTGAGACCCCGAGAGGGACAACAATGCCAGCATTCAGGGGGCCGCTCATCACTGCCCCGGGGCAATTTCAGGTGTGAGTCGGCGGCTTATATTAAATGACCTGAGACGTGACCCCGGCCAGAGGGCGCGGGGGGGGGGGGAGAGTTTTAAGGGATGAGGGGGAGAAATGGCGAGACGCAAGGGGGGGGGAGAGCGAGGGAGACAGAGAGTAAAAGTTCAATGGATATGAATAAATAAGGAGAAACTTAAGGAGAGGGAGGAGAGAGAACGTGTGTGCGTGAGGAAGAGGAAGAGGGTAGCACAACTCTGAACCCAAAAGGCATTCTTCATTGTGATTGGAGCTCCATCGTTGGGCAAGTGGACAATGAAGGGAACCAGGGAGTTAAGATGAATGATCCTGTCAAGATAAAATCCTCATCTATAAAAAATATTATTGAACCTCACGTGACTTCTCTCCTCTCCCTCTTCTCTCCTCTCCCTCTCTTCTCTGTCCTCTCCTCTCCTCTTTTCTCTTCTCCCCTCTCCTCTCTCCTGTCCTCTCTCCTGTCCAATCCTGTCCTCTCCTCTCCTCTTCTCTCCTCCCCTCTCCGTTCTCCTCTCTCTCCTTTTCCAATCATGTCCTCTTTCCTCCCTTCTCCTCTCCTCTCTCCTTTCCTCTCCTCTCCTGCCCTCTCTGCTCTCCTCTCTCCTCTCTCCCCTGTCCCATCCTGTCATCTTTCCTCTCCCTGTCCTCTCCTCTCCTCTCCCCCCCCCCCCCCCCTCCTCCTCTCCTCTCCCCTTTCCTTCTCTTATCTCCTCCCTCCTCTGTGAATAACATGCTTTTAATCATATCTCCTGCCCGGCTGCCCTGCGAGGGTGAACACTTCGACCCGGCGCTCTTTGATTGGAGTCTGTGATGCGCCGAGAGGCCCTTTTGAAGTGGCCGGCCCTGGGGGTAATGTGGGTGTGTAGGTGTGTGTTAGTGTGTGTGTATTAGTTTGTGCGTGTGTGTGTAGGGTCGGATGGGTGGGGGGGGAATTGTTACTCAGCCAGGAGCTTTGAAGTGCCAGGGGTCTGAAGCAGCCTGGCTACATGCTGCCCTGGACCCATCTGTCAGTACCACAGCTGCACCCAGTGAGCTAGGCCACCAGCCCACCAGCACATCCGTCCCCCCCCCCCCCCCCCCCCCCCACCCAACGGACCGACTGACCGTTGGCCAGCTGACCGCTCTGCTCCGTACGGCTGGCTGACTCACTGAGCTCACTTCATATGGCGGGGGTGTACCTGCTGAGGGAGGGGCTGACACAATGGGGGGGGGGGGGGGGGGGGGGGGGGAACTATAGGAGAGCCTATAGTTCTCCTATAGGCTCCCTGGTCCTTGACCCCTGAGAAAGCCTCGTTTAACGCAACCTTACAGAGATGATACCATTTACAACCGCAAACTTCATCTTAACAACTAATGTTACAACTACTGCATGCCCTTGTATTATAACTATTACCACTACTATTACTATTACTCTGGCTATTTCAAATACTTCTACTACTTGTACTACTACTACTACTACTACTTATACTACTAATACCACTGCTACTACGACTATAACTAATACTAATAGTAATTCTGCTACTACTACTAATAATCAAATAAAAGATTTATATAGCGCCTTTCAAACTCAAGGACGCTTATTATTACTACTACTACTACTACTACTACTATTACTACTACTACTACTACTACTACTGAGACTACTGCGGTGCATTGGAGGTGATCAGTACCCAGACTCACTCACCGTCAGAGTACTGAGTGCTATCTGGACCAGGAGGGGGGAGAGACAGACAAGTAGGAGCAGGGAGAGTGTGTTTGTTGAACGTTTCGTTTGCTCCTATCCTCCTCCGGAGCCGACTCCAGCTCAGCTCCAGCCTAGCTCCAGCCTAGCTCCAGCCTAGCTCCAGCCTAGCTCCAGCCTAGCTCCCCCTCGACTCCACCTCCAACGCAGTAGTCAAGTGAGCAGCATGTGGGTTCCTGGTTCTGCTCCTTAGAGCTATAGACAGACACTAATGAGTGCAGCCCCTCGATTCTCCACAGCCACTGAAGCGAAGCCTGTTCTGTTGGTACATAGCGTATTTAGAGAGTCCTGTGGAAATTGATGTTTTTCATGCAAAGATTTATCGGATTTATACGTTCTGGAGTTCTAAACAAATCTGGCATCAGTTCATGTTACTGATAGTATCTTGTGTTTAAGGCTTTAGAGGATCCTGGGAAAATGCTTTTTTGGATTAAGAGCAAAGATTAACCCATTTTTCAAACGTTGAATGCAATTTTTTACATATATAACGTATTGCACTGAATAATAGTCTGCACAAGTTTAGCATGGAAAATCCAAACACAGCAAAAGTTACAATGAAAAGATAAATTAAATGTTCAGACAGTTCTCAAAACCATTTTATCACATTAAATCAATACAGGACCTTATCTTATCTTTGTCTTTTTATTTGGACTAGATCACCGGTGATATTTATCTTTCTCCTGCCTGCTCTGATTCTAAGGAATGCACCCCAATGCAGCGCCCACTGGATCTCTCTCTCCGTCTCTCTGGCTCTCAAAATACATACTCTATTTTGCTTCGCAGATTTGTAAACCTGCTATTTAAGAACACCAAACGAGTCCCCGTCGCACGGTGCCGGGCCTGGACGACCCTGAGAATAGACAAAGCATGAAATCAGATCTCTTGGACGGCGCTTTTTCTCGCTTCTCGTCCGTCGGCTGCCCCGGGCCTGACCTGCTCGCGCTAACCGCTATCTCCAACACATCGGCCCGCCGCCCAGACCAAGGTGGTGTTTACGGGGCCTATTATAGTCGATGGGACGGCGGGCGCTGACTGCTACTTTGACCACTCACCCCTATCTGACTTTGCTTGCGTGGTCGGTCGCCCTGGCAACAGGCAAAAAAGGCCCCGCTTCCTGCAGACTTTGTTGTGTTTTGGGGAAGCTGGCTTGGCGCAGGCATTGTAACCTAGATATTATTTTTAGCTTCGGCAGGCGAAACAGGCCCCTGTGTGCTTTGGGTTCAGGATGTGAACCGGCTGACTTGTTAAGAGTTGCACTTTACACACACAAACACACACACACGCATACACACACAAAAGTGCGCGACCAATGCCCCCACGCACACACACACGCACGCACGCACTCCCAGCCGCACATACAAACAGAACTAATACGCTGAAACACAGACTTGCAGGGCAATGCCAGACCTTTTTTACATTGTGATATATTACTGACCAAAAAAGAAGAAAATCAATTGAGTCTGTGCCTTTCTTAAGGCCCAGACATCTGTGAGGGAGCCAGCTAATAAATCTTAGGTCATTGAAGTCCATCAAGGAAGACGGTATGTGAGAAAGTGCTCTGTGTCAGCTCTGCCCCACACCCATCTGTGAGCTTTTATGGCTTCTCAGCCTTTCTCTCTTTTGCCTATTCTGTCTCTTCTTCTCTCTGGACTTCACACAGTCCCATTAACCAGTACACTCACTCCTTCTCTCTCTTTCTCTGTCCCTCTCTCTCTTAGCGCACGCTCTCTCTCGTGCTCTCTCTTTCGCATTCTCGCTCGCTCTCTCACATCTTTTCTCTCCCACACACTTTCAACACTTTCAACATTCTCTCTCTTGCTCTGTTTTTCTCTCCCTGTCTCTCTCTCTCTCTCTCTCTCTCTCCTCTCGCTGTCTCTCTCTCTCTCTCTCTCTCTCTCTCTCTCTCTCTCTCTCTCTCTCTCTCTCTCTCTCTCTCTCTCTCTCTCTCTCTCTCTCTCTCTCTCTCTCTCTCTCTCTCTCTCTCTCTCTCTTCCCTGCCTCCAGTGTCTCTCGTCCCCGTGGTAGAGGTCCTGAGAGGCTGAATGTGAAGGTCATGGTCATTAGATGGCGAAGCCAGGATCCACAGCTGGGCTGTGGGGGCAGGAGGGATGCGATGTGTGAGAGCACTTTGGTCCAGGGTGTGGAGGTATGGGGGAGGGCTTCTGGGGGTTAAGGGAACCCCAGGGTATTTTCCATAATGTGCAGATGTGAGTTGATTTGAGTGTGTGTGTGTGTGTGTGTGTGTGTGTGTGTGTGTGTGTGTGTGTGTGTGTGTGTGTGTGTGTGTGTGTGTGTGTGTGTGTGTGTGTGTGTGTGTGTGTGACTGTGTGTGTGTGTGTGTGTGTTCCCCTCTTGTCCGGGACCCTGAGAGTGGTCCGCATTTGCTGCTATTGTTCAGGTTGTGCTCGAGTCCCTCTGAGCACATGCACACACACTTTAATCCCTTTTTGATAAGATGGCAGCTTTTTGATCCTTGGTGGCTCCCATCCCTGGAACAAGTGCCACCAGTAGATCTTCCAAACCCTTTTAACTGTTTTTCTGTCGCAGGCAAGGGTACTGGTCACTTAGCAATGGAAACATGTTTAAACACTCATGAGTTGTTAGGCATAAATGTGTGGTTCTACTTGAGTTATTTGTTCTATAAACCATGCAACAGTAAAAAATGACCATTATAATTCAAGAAACACATGAAGTCCTTTTTTAAGTGGTCATGCTGTTGGAAATATTTTTTTTTATCACTGGGAACAGCTAGATGCCTTCAAAGTCAAAGTGCTGTTTATGTCTGCCTTGCTCGACTCTTGATGAGAATTTTCTTCTTCTGTTATGTTTTCTGTCTTTCTTGCAATATTGACTGTTTTTTTTGTGGAGAGTACAAGGCTATTTCTACCTCCTTGTAAAGTTTCCCCGTTACATCCAGGGACACATTCAAAGGAATATTGGCTCACTGGAGAACCTTCAATATAATAGGCGAGTCAGAGTAAAGAGTAACTTAAAAGTTGTCTTTGGAACAGTTTTCTTTGCAGATTTTACCCCGTGTACTCTTGGCCATCGTTGAGGAACGAATATCCTTGTGAATCGCACAGAAATGAAACAAAAAAGAAGACGTTTTTTTCTCAACTATATTGTTTTTGGCTCGTGTTCAATTTTGATCTTAGGCCCGGCCAGAGTTTTTTCGTCCAAATCTCGGGTATTCTTTAGGGGGTTTAACTCTGTTTTTTAAAGAGCTGAGAGAGAGAGAGAGAGAGAGAGAGAGAGAGAGAGAGAGAGAGACAGAGAGAGAGAGAGAGAGAGAGAGAGAGAGAGAGAGGATAAAGTCCAGCCAACAACCCCTTAACAACCCCATCCCACCCACCCAACGAATGCCATGCCAATAAAAGACTAGAAAGAAAATCCATCATCTCCGATGTGTCCGCGGCTGAACTCTCTCATCCACCCTCATTTGCATTGATATGAAATTTGGGGGGGGGGGGAGCGGGGGGGGTGGGTGGTGTTGCATCTATTTTGCGACCTCGGAGAAGGAAGAGGAGGAGGAGGTGACGGCTGCAGCCGAGGAGGAGGAGGAAGAGAAGGAGGTGGATGAGGAGATGGAGGAGGAAGAGGTGAAGATGGAGGCGGAGGTGGTGGAGGAGAAGGAGGAGGAGGAGGTGGAGGAGAAGGTGGAGGTGGTGGAGTAGGAGTAGGCGGAGGAGGAGGAGGAGGGGGGCGTCGTCAGCCAGCCTTTAAAGAGCGGGAGCCGCGACACATCGCCTCTAACTCAGGTCATGAAAAGAAGCACATCTTCTGGCTCTGAAGCCTCCAGACTGGAGACTGGGGCTCATTGTCCCTCGCTCCCTCGCTCACGGCGGCCACACAATGAGCCGTCTCATTCCGAGGGACGGGTGTCAGGGTTCAGCCTCCGCCGCCGCGCCCCCCGTTTGACCTCACAGGAGGCCAGCGAGGCCATGGAGACGGACCCCCCCCCCCCCCCCCCCCCCCCCAACAACCCCACACACAAAGACTCAGAACTACACACCAACACCTCAGGGCACCGTGACTAAAACAATGACTTTGTCATGAAAACACAATCGCTCACTCACCTTACTCATGAACCCAGCCACTGGCAAGTGTGTACATATATGTACACACTCAAACGATATGCATCTAGTATACGTCAATCCCATAAAATGTAGTTATACTGGTGTCATGATAATTCTACGATTTGTGAATGACCGTCAACAAAATAGGATCTTTTGTGACAAACCCTTTGCACAGAATGCACCTCGTCACTACACCTCATCCCGCCTACACACGCACGCATACACACACACACAATCATGCTCAACAAGCAATGTGCTCTCTACACCCCCGCATAGGTTAGCAGCAGTCCTAACCCCGGCCTGTGAGTCCAGCCGGCGGCCTCCGCTTGCCTGTGTTGGCTTATGATGGGCAGCCAGAGGAGCTTAAGTCAACACGCAGCGCAGTGTCTTGACGTGGGGGCCTACACTGGGCCGGGCCCGGAGCCCCCTGGCAACACTGTTTATTGTTTCCTGCTGGGGAGAGGGAGGGAGGGAGGGAGGGAGGGAGAGGGAGAGAGAGAGAGAGAGAGAGAGAGAGAGAGAGAGAGAGAGAGAGAGAGAGAGAGAGAGAGAGAGAGAGAGAGAGAGAGAGTGTCTTATGGGAGCTGAAGAGCTCTGTCGTATCCCGACATGTGACGAACGACTAGGGGCATTCAACACACATGTGTACAGCTGCCGCCTCGTTGTCCCAGGGTTCAAAGGTCAAGGTTCACGATGCAGTCGCCTATAGGGTCGCGCGCATTATAGTGGATTGGATTAGATCAGAGTATATTAGGGTTGGATTCAATTAAATTCGACTTTATTCCTCACTTATTCCTCTCCCCTCGGAGGGGGCGAATTCAAATGCCACAGCAGCCACGGCAGACGTGTCCGTCGAGACGCGGCAAGCGCCAAGAACCGCAAACCCCGACGTTATTTACGTTTTGAAATAATCGTGCTACTTTGACGTAGATTAACGTGTGCGAGGTGTACCCGCGGGGACGAGGGGTCACACGGTTCCACCGCGTCACAACACCGCCACCGCCCTGACCGCCGTTGACCCCTGAGCTTTTCCGGGGGGAACCAATCAGACCACCGGCCTCTGCCTCCCCCCCCCCCACACCCAAACTGAGCCACCTTTGTGGGGCCGATGTTTGTCCTAGGCTGCCCCTGGACCAGACTTGTTTGCTCACTAAGATGGAGGGGGGCCACAGAGGGCCAGAGAGAGAGAGATAGGAGGAGGCGGAGGTGAGGAGGAGTAGGCTGGCGATTTGTACAAGCCTCCTCAGTTCTTTTCACATATTAAGGCTTTGACAAATGGACGCAGTAAATGGGCAAGGCACGGCAATTAAAGCCTTGCAGGGAGAGGTTGTGGTGGTGTTGATTTTTCCCTTTTTTGGGTGGTTGGGACAGGGGTGGTGGCGGTCTAAGGGTTGAAGGGGGGAATCGGGGCTGGGGTGTGTGAGGACTTTTGCCCCTTGACGGAGAATCAAGTGAACTTGGGAGGAAGGTGAGTATGCCAATTTGTTCGGCTGCCGATCTGTCCGTCTGGCTGGACTTTCATGAGGAAACGAGGAGAAAGCATTAACTTATTGCACTATGCATCGCCCGGTTCACCAGACCAGTTGAGTCATTTGGTGGTAATACATTTTTCTAAGCGAGAAAAAAAAAGAAAAAAGCTACAGAGGATAGACTCATTTCAGTGTAAACAAAACATAACCTTATAAGAAAAACTGCTGCTTCATTCAATATGGTCACCGTGAAGCCTTATACGCTAGCACAAACACAGCATAGCTAATGCAGAGCCACAAAGCCGACCCCACTTATTAAAGATGGGGGAGGGGTGGAGTCAAGAAGCCCCGCAGCTCTGCAATCCATTTCCCGTTGAGTCCCGTCAGTTGTGTTTCTTACGCTCTGAGCACCAGCCAGCGAGCACCATTAAAATTCAAATGGTTACCCTCGCGAAGGCAGGGGGGGTGAGAGGAGAGGGTATGGGGTGGTGGGGGGGGGGGGGAGTCGGAGCAACAACGGTCCCTGGGATTCACTGAGAGCAATTAGTAGAAGTCTCCTCCGATGTCTTGAGGACATTTGACCCTCTCGGCCCCGTAGCTCCAACATGAAGAGACCTGGACGGCCTGGCTTGGACACTTGCTAGCAAAGAGGGAAAGAAGGTGATGAGAGAGAGAGAGAGAGAGAGAGAGAGAGAGAGAGAGAGAGAGAGAGAGAGAGAGAGAGAGAGAGAGAGAGAGAGAGAGAGAGAGAGAGAGAGAGAGAGAGAGAGAGAGAGAGAGAGAGAGAGAGTGAGTTATGGTTAGATGACTGGGTGGAGTAGAACGAGCTGTGGGGTCATGCGTTGGCCGGAGGACAGTCAAGGGTCAAGCGAGACTGAGGGGAACACCGTGTGGTCCAGATGTAGCAAAATAACATGTATCCTGTCACAGAGCACACACCGGCCTTGAGGACACAACGCAAGCTGGAATGTAGCTTTGGCCTGGTTCATGATCTGCCTGATAGAACACCAAGAGCACATCTCAAAAGGCCCCCTGAGCATGAGGGAACTGGGTGTACTAGCACTTTGTCCGGCTGGGCTCAGCCATGATTGTGTTCTACAAGGTACCAGGTGTTGGAGATGTGGAAGAGAACAGTGGTTGATCATGAAAGCCAATCTGCACAGGTTGAACTACGTTAAGAAATTGCTGTTTAGAGTGCACAGATGGGACATCCCGTCAAAGTATTCGGGCCCAGGTGTGCCAGATTTCCTGTCTGTGGAGTGCGCTTGGATGCACAATCCTCTGCTGGATGCCTGCCATTCATCTTTCAATAGTGGCTTGAACAAGGACCGCCAGCTGCCTTTCTGAAAAACTGAGACTTTCGGCAAAAACAACCCAGGTCCCCCTGGACCTGACTTCATCATCCGCGCATCAAAACATCCACCAGTTTTGCACATGCAGTCGAACTTCCTTCGACTCTGCCCTTCAATGACAGCTTGTAAATGACAGAATCCCTCCGGTTTTCCCCAGTAAAGGGACTGAACTCAACACACTCTTGTTCATACAGTTCCATTCCATGAAATGTGATTGGTTGGACAGGGTGACTTATGTCTTGCGGAGTCCACTTCTGGTGGCTGTATAGCAGTGACCTCACTCTGGGTGCGATGCCGGCTAGCCAAAGTACAGAGGTCCTTATTAAACAGGGGTCACTTCCGTAACCACCGCTCCAGGGAGAAAGCACCGGTTACATGGGTGGCAACGAGACACTGCCAGGTCTGAAACAGTGGCTTGACCTGAATGGTCTCAGTACCAAAAGTTATATGGGAGAAACGTACTCGTACTCTCTAGACGACCTGAGGGACAACAGTTGAAAGAGGAAGGCTGATAAACTGAGAGGGGGGGGAGAGAACTAAAGTAATGTAATATATTGACAACAGTTAAGGAAGAAGACAATTACTAAGAGTTAGACGGAGACATACCCATCGAGAGTGTGGATTTTTCCATCACATCTGAATTGTTGTCCTCAACAGTTCTCAACTGTCTCTATCACACTTTCTCTAGAGACGGTTGAGCAAGAAGACAACAATTCAGATAAAAGGGATTGTGATGGAAAATCGACGGTTAAGAGAGAGAGAGAGAGAGAGAGAGAGAGAGAGAGAGAGAGAGAGAGAGAGAGAGAGAGAGAGAGAGAGAGAGAGAGAGAGAGAGAGAGAGAGAGAGAGAGAGAGAGAGAGAGAGAGAGAGAGAGAGAGAGAGAGAGAGAGAGAGATGTAAGCAAGTGTAAAGGGGATGCAGCTGCAGCAAGCCACCAGCTGATATAATTGGCTGCTGTCTTTGCTTCATCTTCCAATGGGGGCCCTCCGTTTGACGTCCTTGGAGACAGGGTTGTTCAAGAGCCCCCATGATCAAAACCTGTTGCACAGCTTACCAGATGCCCAGCGTCACACAACACATACACAGGCAGATGTCCCGGACAGAAGTAATAGGCGTTTGAGTTTGCAGCTCATATAAGATTAGACAGTCCAATGGACAGATTTACAGACACAGAAAGACACAAATACATGCTACACAAACAAACGGAGCAAGTTAGTGTTTGGCTAGGACTCCCAGACGAAAGGGACTGGGTTTGAGCCCCATGTGTCTACAATGCTGAACCTGCTCGGTAATGACCTGCATCTGAATACAAATGCATTGTGGGTCCGTCTGTTCTGTCGGCTCTGTTGCCCGCGTCAAAAAGTAAAAAAGAGAAATGTTAAACTTTTCAGGCAGCGACGGATCCGTCGGCCAATCAGATCGCGTTATACAAATACGCTACTGTGATGCTACTTGGACTCTGTCCAATGAAATCAGATTCCAGACCAGTCTCAGAACCAAGACACGCGCACCTGTCTGTCACTCACGATTCAAATGGTATGGGGTGGGATTGAGCCTCTGTTGCAGACACAGGTGAACCGTGGGGAGTGGTTTGGACAGGTGGGAGGGGGATTGGTCAGGTGTGGGGGGGAGGGGGGGGGGGTCTCGGGGCGGGGGGGAGGGGGGGGGGGGCAGGTGTTGAGTGTGTTATGTGGCACCAGGATCCCTCCAGTGTGAAGCTGTCATCGGCACATGTGCTTTCGGCATCCCCTGGCCTCCACCGGGCAGATAAGAGCCAGCATTCACCCGGGCAGCCGACCGCCAAACGCACACACATGCACACACAATTGCAGAGCTATTACAGGGAGTAGCTATGCACGCACACAGACACACACACAGCTTTAATTTGGAGTCAGAACACATATGCCCGATGTTGTCAGACAGGAACAAAAGGGGGGAAAGGGAAAGACAGAATGCGGTAAAGAAGAGGACAGGTAAGAAAGGGGGCAGGTAGACAATGGAGGAGGGGAAGAGGAGAGCCCTAATGGAAGAGAACAGGCCACCGGCGGACCAGTGTCTTTTCTCTTTCCCCTGTGCCGCGCACGGCTGCTGCTTTCGCTGGCCGTATCAGATCGTTGCTTCATTGGAATTAGAATTGATGTCGACGGACCGTTTCAGATGTCCCTCCACTTAGACAGCCCCCCGCTCCAGGTCAGGTAGGTCGGGGTAACGGGGGGTACGTCTCCCAGCTGACGTACCGGGTTCTGCTCCCCGACTATCTGCCCTCTCATGACATGCACCTGAATTCAGGGCACGTCGCAATGGATGAAGGTGCCTACTGTATAACTAAATACAATGGAATGCACGTTATTGTCCAGGCTAGGTGGACGTTTTGCCTTTGTGTTCATCATGAGGTTTCTTTCAAAAACTGAAAGTATAATTGTATGACAATACATAAAGACTGCATCAGTGCAGGCGAGCATAGTTTAACGGTTTGTTTGTGAATGTTCCCGACATGCCGAAGCATCTGCACCACACTCAAACAGGATAAAACCTGTGTAGTGTGAAAATAGAAAAATGAATCAACATTTCCCGCCAAAATAAGTCAGGTGCCACACAGCCACTCCCTGCATGGCTCTCGCTTTCTGCCAACAGCGAAGCCTTGAGCTTAATGATGACTAATGAACTTACTTTCATTTCCACTATTTGGACATGTTTGCCGATTATTATTATTTTTTTCCGGCACCTAGTAATGCCAGTTTCTCTGCATATCCTCGTACTTTTATGTTACAAATTTTGTAGTTTGCCAAAGTCAAATTTCCCTACCCCCTTCTTTCGTCTCATTTCGCTAAATTATGGATAAGCTACTTTTAAAATACAATACAAGATACAATTGACTGCTTATACAGTTATATTTAAAGGAGTTGAATATACATTTAATACATTTGAAGTGAAAACACTAAATAACAACGTAAAACAGGGGTGACTCATTGTATTTGCGGTCCCTTTTTGCACCTGCAGGAACCATTTGGCTCCCAAATCGTTCTTGCAGGTGCGGAAAAAAAATAAATAAGTGGGGCACAAGTTTGAAGAGGCATCTGGCGTGTCGGTCGGCCTGTCAGGCTCCCGGCTCCTGGTCCAGAGGTCTCTGGGTTCAGGGATCGGCCTTGCCCGGACCGGCCTGTCCGGACCAGCGGGTTCCCGTCACCGCGGTCCATCCTCGGCACTGCTGCCCGTCTTGGGCCGTCCGCGATGCACTGAGTCACCCGGGATGTGGTGTCACGATGACTGCTGCGTTGTTCCACAGCTCTGCCCGCTCGTTCACGCCTAGTTTTTAGTCTATGGTTTCTTGTTTTTGTCGGGACGGGGGGGAGGGGCAGTTCAAGTTCACCACCGGCCAGGACTGGAGAGTTCATGTCCAAGTGCGTCACACATCAGAACTGTCGTAAAGAAGAAAGAGAGAGCGAGAGAGAGAGAGAGAGAGAGAGAGAGAGAGAGAGAGAGAGAGAGAGAGAGAGAGAGAGAGAGAGAGAGAGAGAGAGAGAGAGAGAGAGAGAGAGAGAGAGAGGAGGGCTTTGAAAGAGACGAGTCGTGACTCACGTGTGGGTGTGTGTGTGTGTCTGTGAGTGTGTGTGTGTGTGTGTTTGAGTGTGTGTGTGTGTGTGTGTGTCATTTCCACCCACTGGGGGTGTCATGGCCTTACGCTGGGGTCTTTGTTGTGAGCAAAGACACAGGAGACAGGCCTGTGGGAACAAGCACAGCCTCTCTCCCCTCTCTCTGTCTCTCCCACGCTCCAAGAAGACATGGTGTTTGGGTGAACTTCACTGCGGTGTGCATGCGTGTGTGCGTGTGTGTGTGTGTGTGTGTGTCTGAAACCACTGGGTTGTCAGACCCCTGGAAAAGCATTGTGGCTGACAGTGTTTTATTTATGTGTTTGTGCGTGTGAGTCTGTGTGCGTCTGGTAGTGTGTGTGTTTGTGCTTGTGCATGTGTTTGTGTGTGTGTGGGGGGGGGGGGGGTTGTGTGCATGTGTGTGTGTGTGTGTATGTGTGTGTGTGTGTGTGTGTTTGTCTGCAAGTGTGTACATTTGTATTTTGTGATTGTGTTCTATCGTATGTGTCTGCATACCTGTCTGTATTGGAATGTTCTGTGAGTGTTTGTGTGTCGTTTGTGCGGTGTATGTGCGCTGTTTGTGCGGTATTTGTGCAGTGTTTGTATTGCATGCCTGTGTGTGTATGTGTTTCTGCATGTGTAGGAGGAGTTTATTTGTGTGGGAAGGTTCAGTGTTTGAATGCGTGTCTACGCTATGATATCTCCAGCTGTGACAGGTCTGTTTGTGTTATTAGAAGGAAAGCTGAACAATGGCAAAGGATGTCACAAAGTGATGTAT
>NC_044056.1:6318830-6330939 GCF_902167405.1 Gadus morhua | reverse complement strand
ATCGCTCCATCTATACAGAGGAACTTTTCCGACGCCCCGTACGCGGGGCGAACAGCTCCACCTCCTCTTCTGCGACCGACTTTGTTCTATCCGGGCCGAGCCGTGGGCTCAGAGGAGACTGGATTTGCCTTGGCCCTGGGCTGGTGTCACTGGTGGGAGCCAGCCCAGAGGAAATGAGCTGTTTCGGTAGCTTTCCCAGCTTCAGCGAGGGGGAACGGGCCTCTGTCAGGGAGAGCTAAGAGGAGCTGGCTTTGGCGTGTTGTTTCTCCACTGTCTGCCCCCAAAAACCTGCGAGTAAACCTAAAAAGTCCATATCCCATTCGAACGACTGCCAAGAACCGTGGTGTTGTTTTAGCGAGATTGTGGGAAAAATGAGATCTAATCAATCATGGTTGTTGTTCCTATCTGGTAGCATGTGTTTCAGTGTGATCACTGTGTTTATTTAGTTTCAGCACTCTGTTTATTCATCATTGGTTAAAAGGTTGAATTGAAACATCAATACATGAAAAATATATATGTATTTTATTCTACTATTTTCAGTCATCCATATACGACTTAAGCTCTGTATGACTTCAAACAGAGGAACTTGCGTTTTCTTAACATTCATAGTATGATGTGTTTCATACATTGGGTTCATTCTAAATCAATTTACAGTAACTCCATCTAGCTTTGTTTTGATTGCGGTTGTTCTGACCCTTTTTATTTTTTCAGTTTCACACTTTCTAAAAAATCAACCAATCAGTGAGCAGAAAACTGTGATTCAAGGAAATGTGTTTAGCTGGCCTTTAGGACGTGCGTGTGAGGAACGGAACAGAAACGCATCATTGCTACCCCTGTGTCTCAGATGCTGGGCAGGTGTGTGTGTGTGTGTGTTTGTTTGTGGGGGGTAGTAAGCAGGTGTAGCAGGCCTCCATGCTAGGGGGGAGAAGGGACCTGAGGGCCTGGCTGGCGGGGACCTGGTGTTGTCACGGCCAATATACAAGGAGTAAAATCTTTAACACATGGCACTGGTATCGTAGGCCTCTGGAAAATCCATTCAGACACCCACTTACAAACACACACCAAGGCACACACGCCGGCAGTAAGTGTAAGCACGTGCAGCCCTATAAATATCCGAGTACACGTGCATTAACACACACGCATACGCGCACAGACGCACAGACCCACACAGCCTTCACCCCCTATTATTTTTGGGTTATTTTATGTAGAAACACACATCACGCATAATCCAAGTGTTATAATTATATTGTGTTGGCTCATTAACAATATGTCACATTTAAATGCCCATCATGGGCTCTATTTCTGAAATAATTAGATTCTTACTACGACATAGGTGTAGGCCTACCTAATTAAACATCCCAATGTCAACGTTTTGAGCAAAGAGTCTGATGATATGGACAGAAACGTAGTTACATTACATAACAGGACCAGCTGATTGTTGCTAATTATGTAGAGCTAAGCTAATTAGCAGCCGACATTCTGGCGGTCTGTTTCTCAAATAGAATGACATAATCAAACAGAATAATCCATGTGTCATGATTTGGAAACAGTTAGATAACGGGTTACGTGGGCGGGGCATTACAAAAGGGCGGAATCTAGGCAATGTTCTGTTGCCTGCCATTGGTCGAATAATCCCTGACAGTAGCACTATCTGGACTTGCGACAGCGCGTCCTCCTCCCCTTCTACACACGTCATAGACTCTCATTCCTACCAATCCCGTGCTCCATCATTTTGGGGAGAATCTACTGCTTTTTCAGCAGGGGGCAGCCTGTCTCTCTCTCTCTCTTCTTTATTTTGTCTCTTATTTTGGTGCCCTCCCCCCCTCCCGCCCTCCCGCCCTCCCTCCCTCCCTCCCTCCCTCCCTCCCTCCCTCCCTCCCTCCCTCCCTCCCTCTAACCCTCTCTAGTTCCCTCTCTTTCTCCTTCTCTCCTCTCATTCTCAATTTCTCCTGTAGTTCATTTTTTTTTACCCTTTTGCTTTTGTTAGATATTCTAGTGTGGACTTATTGGTTCTTCTCTGGCTTTCTTATTTGCTTAACCTTTATCAACCCTTGTCTCTCTCTCTCTCTCTCTCTCTCTCTCTCTCTCTCTCTCTCTCTCTCTCTCTCTCTCTCTCTCTCTCTCTCTCTCTTTCTACCCTCTCACTCATCCTAGATACACACAGTGTACACTTGGGTAGTAGAAACTTCAGAGTTTGTATCTCAAAGGTTAAAGGTTATGTTACATTTTTGAGGGGCATTTTTTGCATTTGCTTCAATGAGGCAGAGCTTATGGGGAATCATTCAAACACACACACGCACACACACACACACACACACACACACACACACACACACACACACACACACACACACACACACACACGCACAGATAAAAACACCCAACATACACACACCTTATACTTTATATACATGCTATATGCATGTATACACAACAACTAAACAGAGACACACACATACACACACCCACACACACACAGATTAACACACACACACACACACACACACACACACACACACACACACACACACACACACACACACACACACACACACACACACACACACACACACACACACAAACAGTATTAGCATTACTTGGTTATTATAGTGTCTATCTGTGTCACATTAATTCTCTTGTGGTTATCATAAAGAAACATATAACAATGTTTATGTCTACTTCACATCCTATAAAAACATACACATGGGCCATAGTCCTTTAACCCTATCCCTCACCCTCACCCTAGCCACTAAGATCCAAGAATGGGGAGATCGGCTCATCATTTTAAAGCACGACCCAAAAGATAAATATCAGATAGATAGATAAGCTAGATATAATATGACTCAGAGTCATATTGTTTCTTAAAGGAGTAAGGCACGTTAAAGAGTGAATGTAAAGGAGCTGCATTTTTGGTATAGGTCTGCGTCGGACTCAGCCGTGTGCTTTGGGCTTAGGGCTCCTCATTTAAACCTAACCCCACTGTTTTCCTGTACTGGAGTCCACGCCACGCTGTGGAATTCTAATTATAATCATGCTAACCTCCACGTTTGGGGGGAAGGGGGGGGAGGGGGAGTGCAAATATTTGCATTCCAAAGCATGACCAGCCTCCCCTTCAAAACTCCTCCGCTGGCCTCCCTCTCTCTGAACCTGGGTCACTTCCTGTTGTTAAAGAGACCATGAGTGGGTTTTGCGACCCAGAACCACCATTACACCATAGGGTGATATCATAGCCCAAGGTTTATATGAGAGGCTGGAAAGAAATGCACCAGATGGCACGTTTGTGTGTAACTAACGATGTGTGTGTGGGTACCTGTGTGTATCGGGGTGTGTGTGTGTGTGTGTGTAAGTGCTTGGCTGCTTCGGCTGTGTATAGGAATTTGTGTGGTGTGTGTGTGTGTGTGTGTGTGTGTGTGTGTGTGTGTGTGTGTGTGTGTGTGTGTGTGTGTGTGTGTGTGTGTGTGTGTGTGTGTGTGTGTGTGTGAATTCCTTTTTGCATTAAATGGTTGATTAATTGTTCGACTATTTCTGGTAGGATTGTGTGTGTTTGTGTGTATGTTTGGGTGTGTGTGTTTGCATGTGTGTTTTGCAGACATAATATATATCTGTGTGCGTGTGTGTAAGAGCGCATGTGCACACATACATAACATGTGTGTGTGTGTGTGTGTGTCAGTGTGCGCTCATCTGCTGCTCAGGTGTATCCCGCCGTCTCAAACGCGAAGGGGAAGCGAGTCCGAGTCACTTCCTCGCCCGACTTTGAAGTCAGGATTAATTTCCTGTCGTCAAGACTAGAAAGACACGAGCGAGACAGAAAACAAACAAGAACATGGTGACTTGGTTTTGGCCGTTGAACCCCAGGCCCCAGGAGAGCCCTGGAGTCTATTAGGCCGACGTGCACCGATGCGTCTGGACTCCTACCCCCGCTACAGTGACCTTTAACCGCACTTTAATTCTCAACACCACCGCGCCGATCGAAGCCCTGCTCCTCCTCACGTTCATACGACGACAGATACAGACGCCGATCGCAAACGCCTCGCAAACGTCTGCCGTTGTTTCTGACCCCTCCACGATAAGAGGACTCAGGGACTCAGTCAAAGACGGTCCCGTCGTCACCTTGACAACGAGGTCAGATCTTTGTCTACGGGGGGGTGATGCCTCAGGAGACGGAGAGACGGGGTCGCGCTCTCGGCCCTGTGACCGCGTAGCCTTCGCTGTGCCGAGAAAGAAAACAAGGAGGATGATTGTAGGGGGGCGTACGGTCCTAAGTCAACAAGAGACGCCATGACGGCAGTAAAACAATCCACAAAGTAGTAGGTGAGGGTTGTAAAGTGGGCCCGCAGGATTCAAGGCTTCTTGGCTAGAAAAACAGAGCGCAATCGTAAAGGGTGTTATCAGCGTCGAGGCCGTTTCTTGGGTGAGGAGGGCAGCAGTAACAATGGGGCAAATGGTAAACTCGTGCAAGTATACAGTTAACGTTTTGCGGTGAGAGTGACTTAGTCATCCGTTCCACGGAACCTGTAGACGTCAATCTGTGTTCGTTCAAATATTTGCTGCCAGCTTATAAAACCAAGAAGTTAAACCGAGGGAGTCGGGAAATTTTGTTAATTTCCTCAAATTGATTGGAATGGAAGAGAGCTATCAAGCGTGATGTATTTGGTCACCCAAGGCTACTTTTTTTATATATAAAGACAATATTTTGAGGAGACACATCCTTTAACGGGGCACCGGTGGAAAGCAATAAGCCGTAAGCATTCCTTTTTTATTTAGAGAAAAGGAAATAATCCGTTAACGGGAGGATTTGCTTGGCTGGCAGCCTTATTCGTGTTATTCTCTCCCTCTGTCTCTCTCTCTCTCTCTCTCTCTCTCTCTCTCTCTCTCTCTCTCTCTCTCCCTCACTTTTCTGGAGGAATTAACTTTCGTTAATGAGCCCCATAAAAACAATCTGGGGAAACGTTTCCCTCCAGGTGCGGCCGTATCTGGTGGTTTCCAGGAAATTAAACATGGAGGTTTACTCATTCGTCGGAGACAGAAAATGGCGGGAAAGTGGGGGCCGCACTGTTCTGTCTCCTGGAGAAGACTTTAGCAAAGCAGGCCGAGGTGGTCTTCTGCCGCATCCAGAACAGCCGACGCAGACACACAAACACACACCAACATATAGGCATGGAGTGCTTTTAAAATACGTTTTTTCAGTTTGTTTTATTATTGTCGTTATTATAAAAATGATCATTATTAAAGATTGACTATATCTGACTGTGATCAGTGCTACACCTGGTGCTATAACTGATTAGCTTGATCCTTCCTACTGATTCCATGCCCATATATACATGATTTTTTTTACAGAAATACATTGTTACAGGTATTTGTAATGATGAGCCAGACACGCTCAAATTTGATAAAGATATGGTGATAATTTTAAGATAATTTATCCCAGGACGGTCACACAAATTAAACAAATTAAAATAGAAGAAAAACAAATGAACAAACTACAACAAAAAGATTGAGACGAATGAGTCGTGGAAGAAGTAAACTCAACAAGAAAAAAACAACAAAAGACATCAGTTGATTCCTTCCTTACACTCCTCTTCGGGATTATCTGCTGTTGTGTCAGAAGCACCCAGCTGCTGAGCTCTCCGTTCTGACGGCTCCTCTCTAGGCCTGACAGAGCTGGGGGTCCGGGGACCAGGTGGCAGATGCTGAGGTCTGCTGACTGTCTGCTCTCTGATGAGCTATCACTGCCGTGATTATGAGCTGCGTCCCCCTGGAGCTGGAAGCTCCTTCTGCAGCTGGCGGAGGGGGAGGGGTCGGGGCTGGTGGGTTCGTTTTTTTTCGTGCATATCTGACAGACGTACAGGAAGAGATGGAAGTGTTATCATCAAAGAATGCAACCAGCTCGCCTTTTTAACATGTGGCACGCATCGCTTACATGTGCTGTTCTTGCATGATTGTACACGTGCGGGCGCGATCGCTAGCACACAAACGCACACGCACACACGCACGCACGCACGCACGCACGCACGCACGCGCACACACGCACACACACACATGGTAGTACGTCTTCAAGAACTGCTGTTGGAATAAAATCTAGTGTTTTGTGTGTGTGCGTGTGTTTGTTTGTGTGTGTGTTTGTGTTCTCTTGAGTGTGGCTGGGTGCTTTCGTGGATGTGTATGTGTGCGTTTGTGTGTGTTTTTGTGTGCATGTGTGCCTGTGTGTGGGTGATGTGTTGGCTTCCATCCATGCATTTGTGTGTGTGTGTGTGTGTGTGTGTGTACGTGTACGTGTATGTGTGTGTTTGTGTGTGTACGCTTGCTTGCCTGCGTGTGTGTGCAGGATTGTCTAGGGAGCAGCACACCTGTACGTGGGTGTTCATTACAGCTGGCCCTGAGTGATGGCTTGGCCTGCGATAGACCCTTGTTCATTGTCATCTCCCTCTACTTAATTATCCCTCACTCATAGGTCAGGGGGGGCCACGGAAGGCCTGGTGTGTGTGTGTGTGTGTGTGTGTGTGTGTGTGTGTGTGTGTGTGTGTGTGTGTGTGTGTGTGTGTGTGTGTGTGTGTGTGTGTGTGTGGGGGGTAGGATTGAGTTTTGTATTCAGTGCCAAGCAAAGACACACACACACACACACACACACACACACACACACACACACACACACACTGCACACAATATCTTCCAATACCTCCCCCTATCTTATCAGAAAACCACCTGTGCATCATTTTACGAGAGATTGCTTGGGCCTGCTTTGCTGCTTCAGTGACATGTTGAAATGACGCCCCTGGTCTACTACAAACAGCTGTGTGGTGGAGCCACATGTCATCGTCTCTATCAAGGACTTGTGGTCCAGGGAGATAAGCAGTTCACTTCTTTACTGGAACACACTGTGTGCAAACTGCAGAGTCGGGAATGACCCGGAGCTCCCGCTCATTGCTGTCTTAATGAAAACACGGTTATCCTGCTGGAGCTGTTCCCCATCGGTTTGTCTTAGAGGATTATGAACGCAACCCGTGGTGTTATGGCGACAACGGCTTCCATGCAAGTAACGATTTTTAGTGGCAAGTCCTACAGGGGAGGTCATATGGTCACAACGGCTGACGTGGACGTAACCTGATGCCCCGCCGGGGATACAGGGGGCGAGATGAGATGGACAGGATATCGGTTAGGTTGTTTGATGTCAGGAGGGTTCAGGGTTCGAACCCGGATGTCCCTAGCCTTCAGGCCTCGGATAAAAGAGCTAAACAGTCAATTAAAGTAACAAATCACATTACACATTTTGACAATAAATGTTTGAGCAGTCTCAATCAATGAACTTACAGTTGTAACTAAACCCAAATTATAGTTGCCTATTTCACATGTTTTGAGAAATGCTCTCTACTCCACAATAATGTGAATAGCCTTCCTAGGAGTGTGGTTTGGTTGTTTTGCTGCGGTATGTACCCTGTGGCGTTTGAACCGAGCAACACACGCCTGACTCCACTGCCCTTCTCCTGTTTTTCCACTCCCTTCCTTCCCCTGCGTTCGTAGTCCTGCATGCAGGCTGCCTTGCATGCGCCCACATGGCCATGGAGATGCGGCCTAGCTGGCGTCAACCTGACTAATGCTGTGCACGTGACCCTACAATGGGGAGAGCCTGGGCATGCACACACGCATGCACACACGCACGCACGCACCACACACACACACAAACACAGCTATTCCCCACCTCACCACACATGCACATACACATACAGACCACAATCTTGCCTCTCTCTCTCTCTCTCTCTCTCTCTCTCTCTCTCTCTCTCTCTCTCTCTCTCTCTCTCTCTCTCTCTCTCTCTCTCTCTCTCTCTCTCTCTCTCTCTCTCACTGTCTCTTTCTCTCGCGGTCTCTATCTCTCTCGCTGTCTCCCTCTGTCTCTTTCTCTCTCACACTTCTTTTCTACACTGATATTCACATTTCTGTCACATTTGAAATGTTAAAATTTGCAGTCACACCTGCTAACCCTCCTACTCTGTAACTGCTATTTCTTTTTGCGAGGCTCTCTCTCTTCACTTTGTTTGTCTTTGTTTGTCGTGTGTGTGTGTGTGTGTGTGTGTGTGTGTGTGTGTGTGTGTGTGTGTGTGTGTGTGTGTGTGTGTGTGTGTGTGTGTGTGTGTGTGTGTGTGTGTGTGTATGCGTGGGTGCGTGCAGGCATGTGTTGGTGACTGATAAACATGCACCACTGTCAGATGGAATGAGTGTGAGGTTTCCCATAGTACACAAATATCTTGCATGCAAAGCAAACGTTTCTCACCCATGAATTGGCTTCTGGGCTGGCTTTGTTCCTGCATCCGTTCATACATCACTCAACTTAACCTAATGAGCCATTGCACGTATAGCTTCATAAAGAGATGGTATCCTCAAACCAATTAGGCTTGTTTGTGTTGTGGGGGCGGGACTGCTATATATCGGAGTTGGAATTTGAGCCAGGGTATGTAAGGTAGACGATTTTGAATCCCACACTTGTTTCGGAGAATGTGAGCAGAAAACGTTGATTAACCTCATTCGTTTCAGTGGCCTGGAGCAACTTATGTCTTAAGATAGCGGAACAGCAATCCATCTCTGTCTAATTCTGACACGTACACTCGTGTGAGCTCACTCACGTGAAAAACAGCCATTCCTGAAAAAAGGGTTAAAGGGCTGTTGAGCAATAAATCGTTTATGTTAATATCATGGTTTATTTTTCAACACGTTTCCAAACTGGTAAAATGCATTATATGATCTCCAACTTAGTTATCTCGTCAATTTTGTCACAGTCACTATAATAACACCGCATTTTTAGAAAAACAGGTGAATAATCCGATGTTTCTGTGAATGTTCTACTCGGCCTTGAAATTCAAGTTGTTCCCCTTCGTCTCAGGACGAAGGGACACCGGGCCGGGCTGTGTGGGTGTGTGGATGGGGGCTGAGGGTGATGGCCGCACCCGAGAGAGGCTGACGCTTCCCAGACACTTATAGGGTAACGACCGTGGTGTGTGGCACATTGCATGTACATCGCCACTCATTAGACGGCTCATACAAAACCACGAACCAGCTTAGGAAGTTGGCTTGGGAAGTAACTATGGTGAACCATGAGAACATCCCCGCTCCTTCCTCGCACTCCTATCCCACGTCACCTTTTGTCTCACTCTTTTTTTTTAACTCATAGTGTTCGAATTCGAACTGAATCGCGGGGTTAACTTACACTTTAAATAAATTAGCATTTTTTTTAAAAGAACCCTTTATACTCTTTGAGGTCGTTCCTTGCCTTAAACCAACCGACTGTTACAGCACCAACCGTCATTCCCTTTGTCCGTTTGTCATACAGTGACCTATAACGGCGGCCTCGGCGGACACTCACACACACACTCACACTCCATACCGACACAGGCTGTGTGCCCAGTCATCGTTTCCCTCACACTGCCGGAGGTAGACATGGCTGAGTGCACGTTGCCAAATGGCCCTGTGCCACGCTCTGCTACACATGTCACGGTAACCCCAGTGCGGGGACACACACACACACACACACACACACACACACACACACACACACACACACACACACACACACACACACACACACACACACACACACACACACACACACACAGTGTCACACTTATCCCACTCACACAAGCCCGGAACTCGGCTACGACACAAGCCTTGGGCACACATTTTTGCACGCACACATATTTCAGCTATCGCTCGCCCAGAACAAACACACACACACACACAAACACACATACACATACAAACACACACACATACACACACACACACACACACACACACACACACACACACACACACACACACACACACACACACACACACACACACATACATAATCTTAGGTTATCGCTTAGTTGTGTTCTCAGACACACATACATACTAACTCACAAATACACACACAAACACTCATACTGTACCCTTGAGAACACACATTGGCGCATGTTTAAACACACACACACACACACATATAAACACATATTCACACACACACACACACACACACACACACACACACACACACACACACACACACACACACACACACACACGCACATATACTCATACTCTCCCCTTTAAAACACACATTGGCCCAAGTTTAAACACAAACACACATACAACCACACACACACAAATACACACACACACACACACACACACACAAACACACACACACACACACACACACACACACACACACACACACACACACACACACACACACACACACACACACAGACACACAGGAATACAGATATCCTCATAGTCACAGACACACGTACACACACACACACACACACACACACACACACACACACACACACACACACACACACACACACACACACACACACACACACACACACACACACACACACACAGACACACACACACACACAACCAGACAGACACACACCCACACACACCCTTCCTGGTTAGCAGAACCTGCGTATGGCTGACATCCTCCAGAGCCGGCCAGCAGTGCCCTGGTAGCAGCAGCAGCAGCAGCAGACGGACAGGCCGGAGCCTATCCATCACTGGCTGTCATGACGCTAGCGTGCTAAATGATTCTATTAGCGCGTCACGCCGGCCCCCTGAAAGACCCCACTGTTTTCACCTCCACAATGTGGCCTCAGCCATCCAGCCCTCCAGCCCATGCGTTGATAATTTGCCCTGAGAAATTGGCCGCGGACAGGCATCCAATTATGAGCCCCGCGCCCAGTTCCCAGCGCCTCATTTGAGATAACTGCCCTCATAACCGGGCCCTTTGAAAAGGGCTGGGGATGAATCCCCCACTTCCCCTCCTCCATCTTCCCTCTGAAGCCTCCGGGTTTGTTTGTTTTTGTTTTGTTTGTTGGTTCGTCTGCGAGAAGAAAGACTTGCCGACGGACGTTTCTCGGCTGTTTTTCCCTGATGACAGACGAGCCTCAGTGGCAGGTGACGCTGGCTAGCGGAGGCTGCTCAGTCGACGGCTCGTCCTCACGGTTAGCCTCGCGGAGGGAATAAATGCTCTCCTGTGTTGCCTCTGTCTTTGGGTAAACTCAACTAAATAACTAGCAACACGTGACCCACGCTGGCGTCTATGTTCCGATCGTACCCCGCGGAACCGTGATTATTTGATCGTTCAGCTTCTGCGATGGCGAACGCAAATCCTCATGAGGAAACACACATCGGCCTGCTTTGTTGAACACACTTTCTATGTATTTGGTTACTTGTTTTACATTGTTCTAAAACATAATGATCTTCGATGGAACAAAACAAACCGCACGTTTGCGCTTCAGTAGCTAGAAGCAGTAGATGTTTAGTAGTCTGAGACTTCTCCCTTCCATTACCGTCATTATGATATGCACATTTGTTGTTGATCACTCTCGCTGCGCCAAGGCCAATGGAATGCGTGTGACATCATTTCCTGTAAGGTTCCCTTTGATTCATCCCTGCTTTGGGCTTGTTGGCCGCTGCTTTGGGCTCTTTACTGCAAAAATTCCCTCACTTCCAGGCAAGGATGAAAAAAATAAAAGGATAGAAAGCTTGTTGTTGTTATTGGTTGTTGGTGACTTGTACTTTAGTGGGTTATGAATTGGACACTGTGGTTTTTATCTGAAGTTTGGCAAGCATTGCTGGTTCAGCTTTTTTTTCTCCCCCAAACTGTTTATGCCGTTGTTTGGCATAAACATTGCTTCTCAAATTAGATTATGTGTGTTTCAAACCATAATCTTCCCATCAGCCGTTTCAGAGGCTAACTAGCTCGTAACCTTTCATTTAGAAGGGAAAATCTTTTACCATAATACAAACGCATTATTATCTGCTCAACAATCTCAGAACAACAACAAGAAACGTAGGAGTTGATTTAAAAGAGGAAAAGCCACTCAACATGTATTAGCATAATTTATACATCCATCAAATAATCAGTCAAACGATCTCAGAAAAACAAAAAAAAAGGATTAAGCAAACTTCAACATTCAAATGACCTTCAAACTGCCATCCAAACGTGCGCCATGCAGCAGAACCGCCCAAGGGCCCTGGCCTAGTTATAATAGGACTTTGGAGGGCCAGTGACAAGGGCCCCTAACCCTAATACAGCGTGACACACTCCCCTCTCATGTCCTAC
>NC_044056.1:6301330-6303830 GCF_902167405.1 Gadus morhua | reverse complement strand
CGGCGGCGCTGAGAGTATGGCTCCAATCATACCATAAGTGGAGTCAGCTGCGGGGGCCCCGCGGCGCACTGCCGGGCCCTCCAGGACCAAGCAAAGCAGGGGTCAGGGGGGTTCAGGGGGGCGAGCCGGGACCCGGCAGCGTCGCAGCAAGGCCGGGCCTGAAGGGACATGAATTGCACCGGTCTCGGCACGACCGCGAGCGCAGGGCCGTTGTTTACCCACGCGTGCACGTCTACGCGCACACACACACGCACACACACGCACACACACACACACACACACACACACACACACACACACACACACACACGTGAGAAAAAATGCAAGGAACGCAAACACACACGCACACACACATACACACACACACACACACACGTGTGTGTTTTACACACAGTTGTTTGGGTAAACACATGCATACACGTATACACACAGACGCCTACACATACATGCACGTACACGTGTGTACACACGCGTGCACGGATACGTAGATGTGCATGAAAACACGTGCATAAACACACAGGCATGCACACAAACACAAACACACACACACGTGATGAACCCTGTGCTCTAGAGGAGCTGGTGCTGAGATGGGTCTTTTATATATGTGTGTGTGTGTGTGTGTGTGTGTGTGTGTGTGTGTGTGTGTGTGTGTGTGTGTGTGTGTGTGTGTGTGTGTGTGTGTGTGTTTGTGTGTCCACAGCAAGCCCGGAAGCCCTATGACGTCCGGGACGTGATAGAGCAGTACTCCGTGGGCCACCTGAACATGATGGTGCGCATCAAAGAACTACAAAGGAGGTGAGCCCTGCTGTCTGTCTCTCTGTCTCTGTCTCTCTCTCTCTCTCTCTCTCTCTCTCTCTCTCTCTCTCTCTCTCTCTCTCTCTCTCTCTCTCTCTCTCTCTCTCTCTCTCTCTCTCTCTCTCTCTCTCTCTCTCTCTCTCTCTCTCTCTCTCTCTCTCTCTCTGCCAATCACTGCTTCACTCCTACCTCTCTCGCCCGTTCTCTCTGTCTCTGTTTCTCTCTCTGTCTCTCTCTCTCTCTCGCCCTTTCTCTCTAGCTGCATGTCACTCATGTCATTCAAGGTTACTTACTCAACGACTAGCGGTGGAATGTGGCAATAACATGAATAAAAAATGTAATTAAAGTAGCAAATATCAAGCAGATACAACTATATATATATATATATATATATATATATATATATATATATATATATACATACATAAAACTATGACTATTCGTGAATAATCAAATCCCTGTGTTCGCTATGTGTGTCATCGTGTGAGTGTGTACACGTCCCTGGTCCCAGGTGTCCCTGTTGAAGAAGGTCATGTCACGCAACGACAATAAAAAACCAACAGTGTTGTCAACCAATGACTTCCTGTTAGTGTCCACCTTCCTCTGGGCTTATGCAACCCTCTCTCTGCCTTGGCCACGTCACAACAAGATATCAAGGCAGGTCAGGTTAAGTCATTCATTGATTTCACCTGGACTTCCTAACCACTTTTTACGCAACCACAAGGTGCAGTCACTTGCTAATCGCAGACGGATGACCTTTTCTTCTTAAAAATACATTCAACTTATCACTCTTAAATCATAGCTACAGCTCCTTCAGATAGACGTGTGACCTAGAGTGACAGGCAGCCACGCGCCAAGACTAGGCGAGCAGGATCTGTGTTCTGTCCCATGCAGCTCTCTCTCTAAGCTGACACTCTCTCTCGGTCAGGGTGCAAGATCACTCAGAGTTCAGCGTGTGAATGTGTTCACTCTGGATGAGCCTTGGCGCAAACAGTTCTGTAGGGTTAGTTCATAAAAACATGAATGTTTTGGGCTTGTTGATGTGGGAGCGAGTTCAAGAGTGACTCTTGATAAAACTATTCGTTTTTATATGATGATAATGTTTTCTTTTTTGTAGGTTTTCTTTGATCACGGTTTCCCAGAAACTTCGCTCTACTTTTATGAATTTAACCAATTCGACCAGTTGTTTAACACTTAAGAACTATAATACTGATAAAAAAAAAAAATGGTTTAAACATCTCAGGAAATGGTTCACCTTTAAAGTACCATGTGTAACGTAGAGTGTATACTAATATATATTTCACAACCTCCGTATGGTTTCTCCGGGGCCAGGCTGGACGGAACGCTGGGGAAGCCAGGAATGTTTCTGCCAGGTAAATACGCTACAGTCTGGATCTGATAGTCGCCTTCGTACTCCACACACTCTTTATCTGTTTACAGCCAAGACAGGCTCCTCTCCAACTGCACATGCCAGACTAAATACAACCGCCAGGGAGCCCCGGCCTGTGTGTGTGTGTGTTGTGTGTGTGTGTGTGTGTGTGTGTGTGTGTGTGTGTGTGTGTGTGTGTGTGTGTGTTTGTGTTTGTGTGTGTGTGTGTGTGTCTGTGAGTGTGTGTCTGTGTATGTGTATAGATCTGTTTTGGTATTTCTGTATTATTAGGTGTGTGTGTGTGTGTGTGAGTGTGTGTGTGTCTTTGGGTGTGTC
>NC_044056.1:6291330-6293830 GCF_902167405.1 Gadus morhua | reverse complement strand
TGGGTGGGGTCGTGAGCTAGAGGCCACAGGCCTCCGTGGAGACTTTCAAAAAGTCTCCACGGAAGGGGCACAGCGGATGTAGGGGGGGGGGGGGAGCTGATTCCACAGAGTGGGGGGCGGACACTCATAAGGCCCTATCCCCAAAGGTGTTGAGTCTCGTGCGGGGAATTGCCAGCTGGTCTTTGTCAGAGGACCTGAGGGACCGTAGGGGGGCGTCGGCGGGGGGGGGGAGGTTACCTCAGAGAGGTATCGGGGCGCCCAGAGCGTGAAGGGACTTGTATGTGAGTAATAGAATGTGGAATATAACGCGGGAACTCGACTTGGTAACCGGTGGAGCTGCATCGGGGTGGGGGTGATGTGCTCCCAGGGCTTAGTGCCAGGTAAGACCCTGGCAGCTGAGTGCTGCACATATTGCAGTCCGTCCAGGGCTATAGAGGGGAGAGCGGTGAGCATGGCGTTGCCAATAAGGGACCCGGTGGGCTGCCCGGGCATGCCTGTTCTCAGGGCGACCGGGGGGGGGGTTATTTGTGTCGCTCTGTAAGTGCTTGGTAGGGAGTGGAGGGGAGGGGGTGGGCTCTAAATCAGATGCCACGGGGGGGGCTTTCCGCACCCGCCGTGCGTCAGCACCACATACAGTGTCTGGCGCGTACTGTCGAGCACGCGTATCGACGTGCTGGTGTACACGGGGCGGGGAAGAATGCGCTGCCTCTGACCTCACTAGCATCTCGATGGGGAGGGGACGACGTAGAGTGCAGCCAGGCCGAGCCCTACAGATGTTACAGGGGTCGACACGGAGCGCAGTGTTTGTTATGTGTCCCATCTGTAAAGTATTAAGCCCCCCCCCCCCCCCTCCTAGCACGCACATGCCTACACACACACGCACACGTGTGCGTGTGTGTGTTTAGACTGGTTTGACCCTCGAGCCAGCTATGGACCTTAGGGACTTATAGAGCTTGCTGAACCTACATACATACGTATGTGTGCGCACACATACAAATACACACATGGACAAACATACACACACACACACACACACAGACAGACATACACAAGCCAACAAGACAGACACACACACACGCACACACACAAAAGACACCACTTCCCAGAGCTAGTATATAATTAGAAAGGAAAACGGACAGTACTTTTTTCCTATTTAGTAGATACCTTATCTGAAGCAAGTTAAGCTATTGTTTTTTCTTTTCTTCTTGAGATTAGTCATCTTCGATGACTTTTTGGCGGGGAACATCCTTACCACATAACTACCCTTCTGCTAGAAACTGCATCAGTATTATAAATAACAGGGAAGTTATATCAAGAGGATTGCAATTCACTGCATGGTCGAGACAGGGGGTATAACTGGTATTAGTTATTCATTCAAGTCGAGTGGGCTGAGTCAAAGATTAGGACATGCTCTGTTTTAGCATTGAAGCATTCAAAGAGAATTCTAGAACGAATGCTCTTACCCTCTGTGTCTCTCTATCCCTCTCTCAGGCTGGGCTAAGAGCCTTGCTGGAGTTGTCCAGTGTATTGATGTGTGTGTGTGTGTGTGTGTGTGTGTGTGTGTGTGTGTGTGTGTGTGTGTGTGTGTGTGTGTGTGTGTGTGTGTGTGTGTGTGGTGTGTGTGTGTTTGGCCGAAACTCTCTCAGTAGGGAGCCAAACTGACCAGGCCGGACTAAACAAAGAGGGGAAACTTGGCAGAGGAAGCCTTCACACACACACACACACACACACACACACACACACACACACACACACACACACACACACACACACACACACACACACACACACACACACACACACACACACACACACACACACACACACACACACACACACACACACACAATCATTCATACACGCACCCACACATTATGCATGCACACACACACACTAAAACAAAAAAAAACATACACAAACACTCATGCACACACACACACTCAAAAAACGACACGCACACACAATCACACACACACCACAGTCATGCACACACACACACATGCTCATACAAGAAAAAACGACAGACATGCAGAAACACAAAGCGTGTTACGTTGTCACACACACAGCCTCACAAGCACGCAAGCACATACACATATAGGTCCATACACGCACACCACAAAGCCACTCATATAAAAATCAATGCGCATACCAAAACTCACTAGCACACAATCAAACACACGCACACTCTGCACACACAAACAAACAGAGCCGACCTCGGAGTTCCAGCCACTGTCTCGTCCGCACATACAGTACGTGCTGCGCTGCAGCGAGAATGCTGTGACATGTCCGGACTTGCCCCGGGTTTTGCCGAACACAAACAGCCCTGTAGTTCCTCCTTGTCTCTCTGTACATCTCTCTCTATCACTGTTTCTTTCTCTCTCTATCTCTGTTTCTTTCTTTCTCGCTCTATCTCTCTCTCCCTCTCCGTCTGTCTATATACCTCCAACTCTCTCAGTCTCTCCCTCTCCCTCTCTTTCTTTCTCTCCCTTTCCTAATGGCT
>NC_044056.1:6280541-6291230 GCF_902167405.1 Gadus morhua | reverse complement strand
GGGGGGGGGGAGATTTTCTGTAGGTTATCACAAAGGAACACAATGTGAAGTCAAATCTGGAGCAAACAGGCTGTGGCAGCCATACCGGAGCAACCATGTATTTGGCATTGTAGGACAGTCATCTCGTTTTGAAAATAAAAGCTCCTATTCCAAAAAATATATAATTAAAACAGCAACAAGATAAGTCCTAGGGACAGGGGACAGGAGGATGGCATGATATTGAACAAAAATAAAATTAAAATAAAAACACTACCTGTGCAGTTTATGTTGTCTCCTTCAGCATAAAAGTACCTCACAATTCTACAGGGGGTAGTCACATGCACCTGAACATGTCACAAAGTAATGGGAGAACTTTTTGAGAGTGAAATAATATTAATAATAATAATAATAATATATAACGTTCCAGGATTTAAATCAATACCATAACAGCTCTTTGACATAATAAATATTAGGTGGTTTGAGAAACACAATTTTACACTACAGCAAAGGATGTAACATTACATGTTATAGATATTTGTAAAAAATAAAAAACGAAATGCTGTATTGATCTTCTAGGGGCTGGAAAAAAAAAGTGAAATGAGAACCTGTATTTTTGTGTTGACACTTTGTGCCAATGGCCGTGGAAAATGCAAAAAAAAAAAAAAAGGAAGCGACCACGAGAAACAAGAAAGGAGCTACATCGGTACCGTTCTTCACTGCAGACTATGAGGGGGTGACCTATTGAGATAACACTTCAGAAGCCTGTTTGGGTGGCAAATGGATGTGGATGTAATGTGTGTATTAACTGATGTAAGTCGCTTTGGATAAAAGCGTCTGCTAAATGCCCTAAATGTAAATGTAAAATGGAGACCATGGCAAAGTCAAATCGTCTTGAGGCAAAATATAGGGAACAGCATTTGGAGGGAAAAAAAACAACCATCAAACTACACTGCAATTCAAGTCAAATCAATATTCACACTTTTTTTTTTTACATAAAAGGATTTGCTTTCATATCATGTTTTCTTATGTGCTACATTTGGAGAGAAATATATGTATATACACACACACACACACACAGACGCACACACACACACACGCACACACACAGACACACAGAGAAAAAGAGCAAAAAGGGAATTTCAACCTAATTGCACACTGCTACATACACTGCTTTTAGAGGCAGTAACTTTAATTTGAGTGCCACAACTTTAGTGTTTCTATTCAGTGCCCCTCCCCCCGTCCCCAGGAGAGTTGATATGTTTCTGTTGTGTAGTTCCTCTTCCACGTCGGCCAACACTGAGCTCTCTCTCCCGCACCAAAGGGGAAATACATCTTCAGATCTGATGGACAAAAACATTATCAGTTTAGTAAATTCAATGTTCATGTAACATTACATTTAGTTGTTAAAAATTAACATGCATAAGGATTCATGTATTTCATCAATGCATCCTTGAGTAACAGACTAATCTGACAGCTGGTGCATTTGTTCAAAATGCAAATTAAACGCTAAACATAGGCCTAGTACTCTTATCTCCTAAGGTTAGCTCATTAAGCCTAAGGGGTTTTTAACATTGGTCGAACAGGCATATGTTGCAATGAGGCATTATCTGCTGTGTAGGCTATGCAGTGCGTTCAGAGACAGTATAGTTGCACGATCTAAAGCTGAGGGCTGTACCTCTTTCGGTTACCAACCAATCACCTCTCAAAACGTGCAGTCCTAGCAATCACTGATTGGCTGGTGACTGACTGTACGTTCGGACCCTTGGATCTACTACCATTGGAGACCAGCCCCTTTCTTCCTGGTCGTGGGGGCAGTGGTTGCTGACGTGTTACTATAGTGTTGTTCACAGGACTTGTTTACAGTTTTGGAGGAAACTCAACCTCGCTGTGGCAGCGGTTGTAGTAAATGTGACATTCGTGCTGCCTCTTATTTTAACCCTTTGTGGCCGAACGTCGTAATGTATAAAAACTTCGAAATGCACCTACAAATCGTTGCTAGAAGCATAAGGCACGAAGACACTTAGACATTTATGCAGTTTGACATAGTCGGGGGCGTTAGACACGATACGAATAAGTACTAAATAGATTCGAGTGATTGGTTGATTATCGAGCAGTAGGTGAACAGCACCAATAACACTCGACTCTTAAAACGTTAGACTAAGTCGGATTTCCAATAGGCGTGAGGGGATTTAAACACAACAGCTGTGAAAAGACGAATCGGGAAAAAAAAAACGCTAGAATAACTTAACGTGAGGAGACTGATATATAACCATTAAGAACTCCTACGATTCCATACACAATAACAAAAACAAGTTGAATTGTAATTTCTTACCTTTCTCGGTCTCACGTCTGTGTCTTGGGACTGGACTTTCTTGGTGTGTGCTCGGCCGAACGTGTCACGTTTTGCCGAACTTCATCCGAACTTGTGTATGACCTTTTACTTTGGGGCGCAGTGTCTGCATAAAAAAAAAAGATTGCAACATTTAATATACTATATGAAAATGCTTTTTTCAACACAAAGACAGCTGGAAGTAGCCTGATTTTTAGACATTTATAATAAAAACAAATACATTTCTATCTTTATCGTCTTTCACTGAAAGAAAGCTATTTAAGGGTTTTATTCTCAATTACATCTCTAGGCCTAGAGCTTCCTTTTTTTTTTTTTTTTTTCCTTTTTTTTTTAATTGTATGGAGACGTTTAGCTGGGAGTGAGGCTTTCTGGGCATGATTCGGGGCACCGGGCTCACCGTTGCAGGCAGGTCTTTTCCGCTGTCCTTGGCTCTGCTCGCTACCGTCCATCTGACTCTCGCATCGCTCGCTCTCTGCGGGGGGCGTCCGGGCACTTCCCATCCCACCACAACTACGATTCCCGTTAAAATCCACGTTGTTATTCCCAGTGGAGTACGTCGACGATCTCGACGAGCGAGGAGGTTGGTTGTAGAAATCGGGAAGGTCTTTACAATCCACCAAGTCCCACTTGAACCTCCCGTTCTTCAGCGGCTTATGGTTCGCGAAGTCGAAGTTCCATTTTGCAGAGGCATCATCTTCCATCTCCTTGAAATGTCCCTTTAATTCCCTCTTTAACTCTTCGTGGTCCACGGGGCCGAAAAGAGTTCTGCAAAAGGACGGTTTCGGGTGCTCAGACACCCGGGCATCCGTCCGCTCCAACGTCGGACTCCCGTTCGACAGACGAACATTTGACATTTTCCAAGAGATCGGAGAGCGTCCAGATATTAACACTCAAAATGCGTTTTTCGTATTCGCTCAGTCAAATCCAACACACGCGTAAAACGACAGATCAACAGAAATGCACGCATGTCATGCATATGTCTAGATCAAAAACGGTGAGCGCCGCAATGGCAAAGCGAGCAATGGTTGTCTTCACTGAACATGAATACCCAGTGCAGCAAAACGTAGCCAGTCGGTCCACTCCGCTCCGTAGTGAGAGGAAAGAAATTGCAGGCAAACCTTTTCAGTACCCAATATGGCGATTGAGAGATGTACTTGGGATTGAGGGGAGGCTGACTGGGGGAAAATGATTGACACGGAAAGCTATTTAACCCGGAGAGTGGATTCATTGGTTAAAGGTCTTCAGCCCGCCCACTTTTCTTAAGGTGATCACGCTGCACGCTGGAGAGTCACGACACGATCAACAAAACACACTGGAGTATGACGCAACTTGACATAAATTACCCCGGACAAAGAATTCTTTATAAATGGATGTACATAACATTTTGTTCTGTTATTAATAATCCATCGTAAGTGTACCCATTGTCTAAATATAAATACCTCGACAAAAAAATGTTACTTTAGAAACTGGACATCGCTTCTCTAGAGTAGGGTCGAGTTCGACAGGTCGAATGAGTCCTATGCCAAACACATTAAAAAACGTGTTCCTTTCTTTAAATGTTGCTTAGTTGAAACCAATTATTTAATAAATTTGACAAAGATCTCAGATAAAAATATATAGATGACTTACAAATGATAATAGATTAATTATTGTAAAAACAGTTTAATTTAATTATACCAGTTCTAATCTAGGGATACAACTTCAGTCCATGGAAAAATACAACCAAGTGGTCAATTTAGATTATTTTTCCGGATTCATGATACAATGTATAGAGTCTATCATCAATAAATATATTACAGAAATATTACCTTTTAAACAATTATTAGGCGTATCCTTTTTGGGGGAAATAGTACTTCTCTCCCTAGAAGCCAACCCAAGCAATATTTGCCTGCTTCCAATTTTTGGAACAAGACTGCCCACTAGTGGTAATGTTTGAGAACTGCTACTAATATTCCAATTTATGTAAAAACATCTTATTTCATACAACCGTAACATCATAATAGATTTTTTTAATCATGAATCTGGGCCACACTTAAACACACATATATTATATATATATATATATATATATACATATATATATATACACATATACACACACACACACACACACGCGCACACACACACACACACACACATATATATATACACACACACACACATATATATACGTTAACACATGTAATACATGTGCATGGGCCAACAATTTGACTCAACATCTTTGTCTGTCATTCCACCCATCCATCCATCCATTTATCATTGTTCAACTGTTGGCCCAGCCAGGACTAATCATCCCTACCTCCACGCTAAGTCCAACAGAGTGAAAATCTTGTGGAGTGTGAGCTTGTTCTGTCCCCCCCCGGTTGTCCTAAGAGGCTTTCCAGCTCATAGTCCGAGCCACTTGATGATGTAGAAGTTCTTCTTGCCCACCCGGAGAAGGCTCAGTCCATTTGACAGGACGTGGACCTTGGGTATCAAGACCTGCTCCGGCTTGTCCGAAAGGGTGTGGTTGATCCATACGGCTCCCTCCGTGACCATACGGTACCTGCGGAAGCGGCAGCGGGCAGAACCAACGTAGTCAGCAAGGTGGGTGGCTTCATTTAGCTTCATTGTCGCTTTCTTCAATGAAAATATACACTGGTGATTCCTTTCAACAAATATGTGTGCTGCTGCCAGGTGGTGTCATAGCAGATAAGACTATCCACAGTGCAAGCTAAATGCTGTTAAATAATAATTTGCTTGATTCCTGTATCTATGCGCTTCGGAGTTGTTATTGTTATTCTCAACTCGTGTTACTTGTTCTGGTGTCGTTCCCCGTGTACTCTAGAAATTGTAGCTTTGTAGAAACGTAAGTTTAAAAAAGTTACATGTTAAAGCTGATAGAGAATTGATGAAGAGAGCTAGAGGAATGGGAAATAGACACAGAGAGAGAGAGAAGGAGTCCGAGAGAGAAAGGGAAAGCGAGAGAGGCAGACTGACAGACTGAGTGTGCGATGGAAACAGAGATGGACAGAGATGAAGATTATTATTATTTATAGTGCATTGGTGTTTTCTATTTTCTTTCTGTACATAGGCTATGTATTTGTATATCCGTTTTATATTTGTCTAAATAGGTCATGCCTGTGTTTTTGTTATTTGTACCTTTTATTTCTGGTGGGGCCTCTTGGACCAGATCAATATTGTAAATAAGAAACTGTTCTTAATGTTTTATCTGGAAAAATAAAGGTTAAATAAATAAATAAAAAAGAGACAGCCAGAGCCAGATAGCGGGAGAACGAGGCGAAAAGAGTTGGAGCCAGAGAGAATCATGCATAGAGAAAAACAGAGCGGGAGAGAGACCGCAAGAGAGCCAGACAGACACACAAGACAGGCCGAGCCGGCGTCATCTACCCTTTGGGTCCGTCGGGGACGGCCTGGACCCGGCGGCAGACGTCCATCACCGTGGAGCCGGGCTCCAGCAGCAGCTCGTGGAAGGGGGCCTGGTGGAAGAGCTCCTGGAGCTCCTCTTCGCTCATCTGCTCCAGGGCCTGCACACTGCTGTTGTACAGCGCGTTGGTGCACCTGCAACCCCAGACACAAGGCCTTGCATTCAGTCACAGAACAGTGGTTCACAAATGGAGGTAAGGGTACCCCTAGCGCAGGGTTCACCAACCTTTTTGAACCTCAGAGCTACTTCATGGGTACTTCGACACACGTAGGGCACCCAGTTTGATACACTTCTGAAATAACAAATTTGCTCAGTTTGCCTTTAGTTCTATATTATTATTATTGATTAATGATAATCATTTATGTGAAGACACTGATCATGTTAATGATTTCTCACAATAATTATCAACAATGATTTAAAAAAGGTGGGAAAAGGTTGTTCAAGAATGAGTTGTGCTGTGTTGAGACCCGGCCTGCGGGCGCCTCACATGGGCCTTGCGGGTGCCCTGGTGCCCGCGGGCACCGTGTTGGTGACCCCTGCCCTAGCGGGACTTTGAAGGCTTGCACAGGGCGACTAGGAAAGCTTCTAATAAACAGAGTCTGAATATCAACTAAATGAATTGTAAGTGTATCTGAAGACTTGCATACAGGTTCTATGAATGACAGCAATCACAAGTGAAGCGCAAGAATATCGTAGTAGCTACAAACAGGTTAAAGGGCTGCACTACCCATTCTAAAAAACAATTACTGCACAGAGAGTAGAGAAGCAAAAATGCAAGACTAGGAACTTTTGCTGTGTCACCATTACCATGTTACACAACGCAGTAACACCCACCGGCTTCCTACCTTAATTGCAAGTAAAAGGATGGATAGAGTATGCATTGGGGATCTAGTAAAACCTTCATAATGCTTAATTCTGTCTCCTGATAGTTCACCATGTATTCATGTTCACAATGTATTCATGCCCTTCCAAGGGGAAAACTAAACCTTTGTAGCCATTGACAATAGATGTTTATCAGGTGCCATGAAATGAAAGAGTCTACGCATTGTTTAAGAAGAGTCCCAACCCTAACACCACTTTGATGAGTTGGGATTGGTTTTCATTGTAGATAACGCCCCCTATAGATTAAATACGGCTACTGCATGCAACGCCTGGAATTTTGGATATGGTTACCAGGTCACCTGTTGATTATGCGTTATTGCGACCCACATGTCCTCTGCTTAGTGAATGTGAATTGAAGGGGTGGTTTACAGGGGAGCTCACAGCCCTGCCACAGAATGAAAAAAACCTGCATGTGTTTTTTTAGAGTGCAACTGGCCGGTTTGGCGAAATAATGAGGGATGCTGTGATCCCTAATGACCATATTCATGTTGTGAAAGTGTGAAAGAAATCAAAGTAAAGACTATATTCATGTTTTGAAAGTGTGAATAATCAAAATAAAGATTATATTCATGCTATGAAAGTATGAATAAAATCAATGTAAAGAATAGAACTACAGCTAGACTCATTTTAGTAACGTAAAATGCTCCAAAAAACTTAACTTGACACAAATGCATCACAAGAGTAATACACCAGTGTCTGCACTACTGGAAGCTTGATGATTGACAACCTTGTGCAGAAAGACATCCTGAGAGCTTTTTGACAGCTCCATCCTGTCAATCATGTGTGAGGGTGGCCACTTAGGTTTTACCCGTTTGATCTGATCGCATAATGCAGACCCCAACTACATTGTTTCGCTATTTTTATCGCTTTCCACCTGGAAAAAATAACTAATAAAAATAAACAATAAAGAAAAAGTGAAGGCGATAACCACAACTTTCAATTACAATCTCAGAAACTCAACCTCACTGTGGCAGCGGTTGTAGTAAATGTGACATTCGTGCTGCCTCTTATTTTAACCCTTTGTGGCCGAACCTCGCAATGTATAAAAGCTTCGAAATGTACCTTCAAAACGTTGCTAGAAGCATAAGGCATATAGACACTTCGACATTTATGAAGTTTAACATAGTCGGGGACTATGTCGACAGCAAAATCAAAATGTCCTCTCCAAGCTCACCTCTTGGCGCTCTCCAGGCCTTCCTTGCCGTGCACCAGCTTGGTGACCTCCGCCGCCAGCCGCTTGTGGGCCAGCCTCTTCCCCGGGTCCAGCCGCTGCTGTTCTATCAGCCCCTGCACCTCCCCCAGAGGCAGGAAGGTGAACAGCTTCAGGTACCTGCCGACATAAACAAACACACACACATCACACCACACACGTATTCACAGAACCAGCAGCATCCCCCAAACATGTTACCAACACCGCCATGGCCATTACACACCTTGACGAACACATTTTGTGTTCGTCAAGGTGTGTAATGGCCATGGCAACTATTCCACCATCAACTATTCCACTCTCTACCACACAACTATAAGCTCCATCGTAGATTGCACGTTGGTCTGGGAGAGATGCTGTCATTTTCTTCAGCATGAGAGGCGTGATCAACCGGCCTAGTTCAACTGACTCTGTACGCAATTGGCTGCCTGCCGTCACTTTCCTGTCGTCCTTGTGTTAAACCAGCCAATAGCGCGCCAGGGGGAGAAGCCAGCTTGGTGATTGGCCCCCGCAAAAACGTATCGTAAGCAGGAAGAAGGGTATTGCTCTTCTCCAGACCCTTCTGCAGGGCGAATTCAATTCGCCGGCAGAACGGGCTTGGGGTACCCAGTCTAACTACCCACCGTTCGACAATGTTGTCAGGCTGACGGAGGAAGTATTGGTACAGCTCAAACGGTGTGGTCCGCTCTCTGTTCAGCCACACGGCGTTCCCGGCCGTCTTCCCCAGCTTGTCCCCCACCGAGCTGGTCACCAGGGGGAGGGTCAGCCCAAACACCTCCTCACCACACACTCTGTCGAAGAGAAGAAGCAGTGATTATAATGGTTCAGCGTCGTCCGGTATGAAATGACCCGCAGAATTTGATGTGGATGGACAGGGTATTCAGGCGGGGGCTAGGGGGTTCTGCTGCCTACCAACAGAAAGGTACTGGGATTGATCCCCAATGTCCACAGTCTAACCTGAAGACATTCTAGAGCACCCGCTCCTTATTGAGCTGTTTCTGGAGAAACTTGATTTAGCTTTGGATAATAAAAGCGTCTGCTGAATGACTGAATACAAAGGGCACATTCTCAACAACAGGGGTTAGGGTAACATTTCGAATATCATACAAATTGTACACCAGGATTCAGATATGTTAGTCTTTTGGCAGTTTAGGCTTATATTGTTATATTTAACAGATGCCCAAGACAAAAAACTGCCTTCCTTTTTTCTTTCATTCCCATGAAAGACACGTTATATGGAAACGTGTGTGTCATTTACTTGCGAATGTACTCGTGGCCAGACATGAGATTGCCTAGCTGGTCGCTGCCTCCGAGCTGGATCTTGCAGCCATATATTTGGTTCAAGTGATAGAAGTCATAGGCTTGGAACACCTGGTATGTGAACTCGGTCAGGCTCATGCCATCCTCGCTTTTGAGTCTTGATTGCACACTGTGGCGACTGAGCATCGTCCCCATTCGGAAATGTCTTCCAGCCTCCGACAAAAAGCCCACTACGTTCCAGTCCTTGTACCAGGACATATTATTGAGTACAGTCACGGTGCCCATCTTTTTCTTGGCGCTGCTGTCATGAAAGTTCAACTCGTGATTGGTGAAAATTCTCTGGATGCTCTCCCTAATGCTGTGTGTGTTCCCTTCAAGGGTGTCAGCGGAGATGCGCTCTCTCTCGCTCGTCTTCCCACTCGGGTCTCCGATCTGAGCAGTAGCCCCGCCGATAACAGCGAGGACATGGTGTCCCGCACTTCGGAAATGCAGGAGGCCAATGATCGCCAGCAGGTTTCCCACATGAAGGCTGTCGGCCGTGGGGTCAAAGCCGCAGTAAACCGTCTGACCGCCGGACTCCAGCACACGGGCGAGCTGATCGTGCGCAGCGTCCTCGGGGAAAGACTCCTTCAAAACTCCCCGTTTGTTCAACGATAGCAGCAGTCCACTGTGCAAGGCAGGGGAACTGTGGAATTTCTCGTTGAAGGCCAAATAACGAGGCGATAGCTTCCGAAGAACACATGATTGAAAGCGAAACAACCGGGAGCAGGTCCTCGCCATGGACGCCGCCATATTGGACAGTGTGACGAGACAATGGGAGGAGTCAAAACAAAGCGTCCATAGCCCTCTTGACGCATCAACCCACGCAAACGATAGGAATAAACCATTTATTTTGTTGCAATATAAAAACATGGTCTGAACAAGTTATTTTTGTGCAGAAATATGGTAAAAGGGAGATGTGTGTGGTCGAGAATGAACCGGACCTTCTATTCATATTTGAGCGTTGCATAAATGTAGTACCACGTGGTACAGTGCTTACTTCATAACAGCAGATGGCACTGCTGTCAAGAATATTTTGGCCTTCATTCACAACGGTGTCTTAGCAGGACAAATATACAGTAAATATACAGGTAAATGTACAGATATTTCTTGCATAAGTAATAGTGTTAACTGGCAGCATATGTTTTGGGTTGATTTCAAATATATTGTACAGAGCCCAAGTATATACCTCATTAAGCTGGTTGAGTCCATAGATGTATTCTATGATCTATGTACTAATGTCTATCTTTATACTTTATACTTCTATAATTTCCATTATTCAGGTCCATTATACCCTCTACATTTTTCTGTGAAAATCATTTATTGATTTTATTAATTTCACATTTCATGGTTGAAGCATTATGGAAAATACGTACATAGGTATACGTCATATCTAATTTTTTTATGGAGGACTTGCTGTTGACAGCAATGTAGTGTTGTGCAATGAAATGTGGGCTTAGTTGTTGGATAAAAACCTTGGCTGAATGAGTAATGAAACGGCTGTTGTAAATATCAGCATCAAATATGAAGATGGCACGTCAAATA
>NC_044056.1:6273041-6275541 GCF_902167405.1 Gadus morhua | reverse complement strand
AACTGGTGGAGACCAACAGGTGCAGACCTACATGTGTAGACCTACAAACCTACAGGGGCAGATCTACAGATGTAGATCTACAAACCTACAGGGGCAGACCTACAGGTAGACTGCAGACCTACAGGTAGACTGCTGACCTCCAGGGGAAGAACTACAGGTAGACTGCAGACAATGACGTTCCAACCCGAGCTGGAAAACTAAAAACACCCTCCCTGCTGCAGCACCCTGCTATTAACATTTCCTCGCTGTAAACCAGTTGGAGGGGAAGCACAAACCACCAAGCAACAGAACAAGAGGACAAACGAGTCCTTCGAACACACATGTTAGTGAGTTGTGGTAGCGTCAAGCGTCGAGCTCAAAGCGTGGCATTAACGCTGGGCAAGGTAAAGGATTCACTTTAATCATTCTTCGTAGCACGATAGGATCGGCCCGGAGACCATACGATCAGGTAACCTCACATTCTGTTTCTCTACGCTCTACACCAATCAGTCCGGACATCTAGCCCTGCAGACCGATCCGTATAGCTTCCATCCCCATCCTGATATATATTTTCATGAATACCCATGCTCGGGGGGGGGGGGGGGGGGGGTCAGAGGTCAGCACTCACCTCGCGGGGGTCAGAGGTCAGCACTCACCTCCACAGCAGATGATTGCGGCCACGAACAGCGCCAGGTCACTGTCGTCCAGCTCCAGGGCGTTGAACCTCATGGCGAACTGGAACTTGGGCTCCATCATGTCGCTGAAGGGCCGCCGCAGGCTCTTGAGGAACTCGCGCGTGATGAAGCCGGCGCCGTACGCCACCAGCAGCCCGTCCTTGTTCATGCACGACGCCAGCATGGCGAACAGCGCTTCGTACACACCGTACTTGAGCAGCGTCACCTGGTCGTTGAGGTCCAGCTCGGCGAAGCCCGGCACCGACTTGGCGAACTCGGTGAGCTCCGTCACCGTCTCCACCGAGGTGCACTGGCAGCAGTGGAAGATGCGGGCCTCCGCCTCGCGGTCCAGCAGGCCGCCGCCCCCCGTGCCCACCATCTTGGCCACCAGGGTCTGCTCGGCCAGCTGCAGGGTGTCCATGTCGTGGATGACGAAGGGCTGCAGGGGGCGCCAGAGGGAGACAGAGAGAGGTAGAGAGAGAGAGAGGTAGAGAGAGAGAGGCAGAGGCAGAGGCAGAGGCAGAGAGAGAGAGAGAGAGAGAGAGAGAGAGAGAGAGAGAGAGAGAGAGAGAGAGAGGGGATTAGAGGTTATACTCCGTAGCTCGAGATAGGAGTCACAATCGATCAAAACGTTATTTATAGAGCACGTTTCTGTAAAGACTGCAATTTAAAATGCTGCACAGGTGAAACGATAACGATACTGAGATATGTGTTTGAAACAAGAGAACATCAGAAGAATGGAGATGTTCATAAATCTTTATATCTGGACATATTTAGACAAATAATCCAACTACATATTGGGTTCACTTGGTGGCGGGTGTTGATCAACTGACACCATACACGGTTTGGAGGTTAAAAAACAACAACAAAATATTAGAAAATGAAACATATTCGACCATAATCTTAATTTAAAGTATGTAAAAAATGGTTTCCAAGATGACTGTTAGTGTGGCATTAGTGGCACATGAAGTAAAACAAAAAGAAGTTAAAAAGAGATTCCTTCAAACTGACACCCGGTCTCCTAATAAGATGGAACAGAATGCTTTTGTTGGGGGTGGTGTGGTGGTGGTTGGGGGGGCTGAGGGGCAAAAGGGTCACAGCTGTGGACCGCCACTGCGACGCCCCCATGAGCGTGATGCAAAGTCAAGGGCAAGATCAAACAACATGCTCGTTGCAAAAGAACAGTGTTTTTTATATCCCAGCCCTCTGGACTATAAAGAGCTCTAGTGTATGGCCCGACGACAAGGCCATTGCAGGCTCTCACATTCAAAGTCAAACGTGGATCAGGTCCTGCCTTTGAACGTGGACGTGTGCAACTCATTTTAGGGCAGGCGCGTTTCTGTTGACCTGTACAACAATGACAAATCTTTCCGTTTTGGGTTCAATATGAGACTTCTTGGCTATTCCTACAAGGATTGCTACACAAAAGCAGACTAGGACAGCAGAGGGGAAGATTAACAAATAAATGGATTCCTGCATAGGAGGGGATGGAGAGAATTAATGAGAGTGTAAGCATGAGGGCTGCGATTGGACCATCAGATCTCAGCAGTGGGCTGCGATTGGACCATCAGACCTCAGCAGTGGGCTGCGATTGGACCATCAGACCTCAGCAGTGGGCTGCGATTGGACCATGAGACCTCAGCAGTGGGCTGCGATTGGACCATCAGGCCTCAGCAGTGGGCTGCGATTGGACCATCAGACCTCAGCAGTGGGCTGTGATTGGACCATCAGACCTCAGCAGTGGGCTGCGATTGGACCATCAGACCTCAGCAGTGGGCTGCGATTGGACCATCAGACCTTAGCAGTGGGCTGTGATTGGACCATCAGACCTCAGCAGTGGGCTGCGA
>NC_044056.1:6240541-6268041 GCF_902167405.1 Gadus morhua | reverse complement strand
GGGTTTATGTGTGTGTGTGTGTGTGTGTGTTTGCGTGTGTGATTGTGAGACGTCCTCACCGTTGTGAGACATGCCCACTGAGAGGCACTTCTGGAAGCGGCAGTATTGACACTTGTTTCGGTTCTTTTTCTGGATCTTGCAGCGGCGTTCGCACTTGTCGTACTCAAGCTTCAGGCGAATGGTCCTCCGGAAAAAACCCTGTGTCAGAGAAACAGGTCGTTATCATCCTGCATATGGGCCCCATAGACAGTGTAGAAAGCAGACAGAAAAGGGAAAGTAAACCTTTTTTTAATACTTGATGTCCGCTACTTCATGGTAAAACGGATTTCCAGAGCCGTAGTTTTTGTTGGCTGTGCAGCCCAGCTCTACAGAGTGTGATTGGGTTTGACCACTTTCCTACACCTGCTGCTATGGAACCCTATATGTCGATTTCTTTCTAAACCCTTTATAACTGCTGACTTCACATTTATTATTTTACTTTTCAACCAACTAAGTAGTTGAATTGTTCAAGAGTATAAACTTTTTCATGGTGAAAGGTGGTGAAATCTTTTTCATGGTGAAATGATGGAACACAATTTACAATGCGGGCTGGAAACTGTAACTATAACCATCAATTCCAGGTTATGGAGTTAGAGAAAACGTTCGATTTTAAATGTGATATATTTGCCTAAAGTTTGCCAAAATGTGCAACAAAAAGAAATGAAGCATGCAGATACTAAATCCATGAGGTTATAATTCCCCTATGAGTAAAATGTGACCGAATCAGATAGTTTTCTTTAAAAAAAAAATGAATAGACAAATCCTTTGGCTGTGGAATAAGAATATGTTACTGAGCATTAAACACTTACTGGGGGGATTGCCTAATATATCTATTTTTTATCAACCCGGGTTTGACGCAAGCAAAGTTTGAAAAAAAGAAAACGTGTCGGTAGCTCTCTGGCACTCTCACCTATTAACTGCAAGGTTTGCATACGCATGCAAAGTGTGCGTGGGCACACACACACACACACACACACACACACACACACACACACACACACACACACACACACACACACACACACACACACACACACACACACACACACACACACACACACAGGGTGAAATGGGGCCACGGCAGCATTCCAGTGGAAGCGGACTGGGCTCAGTTCCAGGGCAGATGGGGCGACCACGGTAAAGGTTGCCTTGATGACATCATAGGGGTCAGCCCAGTCTCCGGCTTTCAGTCAAATAAAGAAAATGTCTGGTGGACTAAGCCCAGAGGAGTGTGAGTGTGAGTGTGTGTGTGTGTGTGTGTGTGTGTGTGTGTGTGTGTGTGTGTGTGTGTGTGTGTGTGTGTGTGTGTGTGTGTGTGTGTGTGTGCATGTGAATTAATTAAAATGCCATTCACATTCAGCAGTAGGATCAACTAAAATCGAGGAATGTCCGCAGATGGAGCTGTGTTCTAAGAACCTGACCCTCTCACAACCTAAGCAGAATTTGTATGTTACTATTATCATCATCGTATTAATACTATTACGTGATCCAACTAGAATTACCGATCCTCACAGCGATCAGTTGGCCTTTGTTCGTTCGGTCAGTCGTTCTTTTTTCTGCATTATTATTGTTGTATTATTGTTTGTAGAACAAGAATAGACTCGAGAATATGCTATTATTAAAAGATTCTTAAGTACTATCCCTCAATAGTAGACAAGGGAATAGACCAGACAACTCATAACTATCTTATGCATCTCCTAACCTTTAAAGGAAAGATTTCTATGGTAGGTTCAACTTGAAAAAGGCACATATGTGCAATAAAACATAATAGCAAAGGCATAAAGAAATATGCACTTATTTCAAGATGCTACCATAAAATCACTCCATATTTGATATGGGAGTAGGCCAGACCATCTACAAGTATATTACACTCATCCGTTCCCCTTTGAAGGAAAGGTGGGGGCTTTTATGGTAGGTACGTTTTAGTGTGATAGTGTAAACGTAACACAAGGACAATAAAACATGCTATTGTTTAACCATTCTATAGTAAGATCCTTCCATGTTTTCTGTGGGGTGTAATACACCATCCAGAACTATATCACACAGGTTTCTTGCATAAAACTAAGAAGAATGCTTTGAATGCATGGCAAGAAATAGGATAAATGCTTAATAGTGTGTTAGTTGCAAGTTGTATTGAAGCAGCTATTTCTTGAAGGTCCCAGAGTAAAATCATTCCATATTTTATGTTAAAGTAAATATTCTGGTTTCCTGCGAAAACAGATGATACAAGCTTTATTTGTGAAGTCCTTCATGTTTGTTTGCTCGTGTAGAGTCCTCTAGATAATTTGCCTATATTGCCATAAATGACTAAATTCAACAACCTTGCAAGGGTTAGCCAAGGAGTTAGACCAATTATCAGGTATCCAATGAGATAACACATAAAAAGTAAAGATATTCCCACAAAATCCACAGTTCAGATTCTGGTATCTTTGACCAGGTCTAAATCTCACACATTCCCAGCTTTTCACCATGAACTTCCCGATAACCGGGAGGTCTAACAGCAACAGTGCTGCACCTTGCCTCACCTCAATCCTCAAGTCGGCTTCACCAGTAGGACTCTAACCCTAACCCTGAACACAGATACCTTGTAATGGCTCAGATACCTTATCCACTCCAAGATACGCAACACCCAAAGGTATACATAATAACGCCTTCTGTCCTCACAGCCAGAAGTGAAATGCTGCAATAGGTCACGTGCAGATATACTGATCGTAATGCAATCATAAAGGTAATTTGCAGTGACTGGCTGGGCAGACCGATGCAGCAAATACAGAGAACAGAGCCGCAGAGTAGAACAAAATGGTCAATGAACTGCATTTATTTAGCTATTTTCTGTAACCGGTGGCCACCCAAAGCGCTTTCCAATACTGCATAACATTCACCCATTTATACACACATTAACACACCGATGCCGGCATCAGCCATGCAAGGCGACAGCCAGCTCGTCGGGAGCAGTCAGGGTTAGGTGCCTTGCTCAGGGACACCTCGACACTCAGCTAGGAGGAGCCGGGGACTGAACTAGCAATCTTGCGGTTACCAGCCAACCTGCTCTGACTCCTTAGCTACTGCCGCCCGTCCAACAACAAATGCACACGGATCATGCATGGGTAAAGTGCTCGTTGCATGGACATGTTTGCATGGATGAAGAGAGCGTGTTACATGGAGCCATGGCGTTACGTCCACTACGGCACGGAGTTCATACGAGGGCGATCTGCAGAGCTTTGAGACCTTTTCCATGTCAGTGTGTTGGAATCATTTAAAGATAATCCCGTCATAAAATAACCTCCTGCCCTTATTTGGATTCTTATTCACGGCTGGCACATCAAACACATCTGACCTGGAAGTGGCCTGTGGACAGGGACAGGCTTCCACCACGCTGTGCTGGCATCTAATGAGCTAAGAATTGCGTTTCTGACCATGGGTTATTGGTCTCGCTTATCTTATCTACTCTGTGCCCTCGTTGAAACCTTAAACTATGTCAAAAGACCGTAATCCTGCTGCAATGTACTACGATAGATTCAATGGCAAGATTTGATGGAGATTTTTATCGGTTTACAACCGTACGACTAAGGGACAGCTTCTCTGACCCGTATAAAAAGAGATCTTAAAATTGGTAAAATTACCAGAGCGGGGAATTCTAGTCCTAACTGTGGACGTCGGAGTGCTGTCTAGAATAAATTGGGACTAGCATGCATTAGATCATGCTAGTCCCCCCCCCCCCCCACCCCCAGCCCAAGTGAGCTAGCGAGTTAGATAGAAATCCTGCTGCTAGTCCATAAAGCACTTAATGGTTTAAGTCCCCCAAGCGCTATAGATTAGGAACCATCCAGAGACCGTCAGGTCCTCAGAGACTCCTACATGAGATGGGGCCGGTGTGAAAATTAAAGCTGCTTTCAGTTATTAATCCCGATGAGATTACTTGGAACGTGGGCCAACTGTCACATGTTAAATGTTGGATTTTGGAAAACACTTGTTCATTTCCTCCTCTTTCACACAAATGCCATTATCCCTTTTCAGTTGTTGTTTTGTTTTTCCTCCCCAAGTCTTGTTATTGACTACGAAGTGAAGGGCGACACATTCATTAGAAGGACAATATCCGTAATGAGCAGAAGGGACGTGTTTACAATGATTCTAATCTTGAATTTGAAGTTCAACTGGCTTCTATTGGATAAGGTGTGTGGGGGGGGGGGGGGTTGCTCACATGAGTATCAAATAGCAAAATCTTGAAGCAAGCAGCCTTAAATCTTTATGGGGTGCACACAGAAGCCCGGGAAATCGTGAAAATGCGCCTTCGAAGCGTTACAAAGTGAAGTTCCCCTTTCACCCTGACCTACAGATTCCCATTCTCCGTAAGTGCATGACAAAACCGCTATGCCCAGGACTGGGTATGCAACCAGGTAGGAGAAACAGTTTGTTTGTTACTACAAATACTCGTTAAAGGGGACCTACCGGTATTATGCTTTTTCGACTTTTATGACCTATAAACGTTGTTATAATGATTGATAGTCATGTTTAACCATACACAAAAAACAATGTAGATTTTCGGGAAACTCATCCTCTCATCTGGGCGCTTTCAGCATTCCCTGTCAACACTCGGTTTCGTCCTTCTCCGCCCCCTCGCCCCCCTCCTGCCAACCCAACTCCGTTGTGATTGGTTACCTTCCTTGAAGCCAGCGAGCGGGCAGATTTGACCAGGCATATGGGGGCACGGCAGGAGTGCCTCTACGTAGATGATTTCCCTGAAATGTGAACAAGTGAATCGCAAACGTTGTCCCGAGTGTTTAGCCTTCTGCACAGCCACCCCAGACTGTCAGCAGGGAATACGTCAAAATGCATGTACGTCATTATTTGACACTTTAGTATGGTTAAACATGACTACCAATCATTATAACAACGTTTATAGGTCATAAAAGTCGAAAAAGCATAATTAAATACTTTAATACTCATTCTGAGAACCAATTGCCCCTTACAATCAGTAGCAATAACAGAGAACTGCATTCCCAAACAAGCATGTGCACAATGACACACATACGCATACGCACACACACATGGACAACACGGTATCTATTTGACCTCAATTGACACCTTCCGAGGTGGTGAAGCATTAACCAAGATGAATAAAGTTACCACCGGTTCAGGGCCATCCTTGATCACGTGGTAAAGGTCCAGCCTGTACGGCTAACTCGTACTTTGTATAAGAGGGGATAACTGATTCTGAATCTTGCTTGTCTTTGCAGGCCTGGGTAGAGGGGGATTGACCTGTATCGAATATTTTATGTGCTCCGACATAAAGTTTGTCAACATTCGGGAAAACATTTAAAATCATAATGACCACTAAAGCGTTGTGGTCATTTTGTTGTTTCTGCATCAATGTCATTTTCCGATAATGTCTAATATTAATGAGGTTATCGTTTTGTGAACATAATTATTTCCCCTCCCTGCTTTTAAGTGTGAAGCTAGGAAAAGATCATACATTTTCTAAATCGCTCCCTGTTACATTGTAAAAAATAAACTGTGTTAGCATTTTACATACTTCCTAGCATTCAGTCATGCTCCCATGGATTCAGCCATAAGTTTGGCACGGCATCGGACAAGGAAACCCTTATAAGGGCACAAAACTCCCAACCGACGTAGCTCGTCCGCTTCAGTTGGGGAGGAGACGGAGTGTGAGGGAAACCGATAAATATATATATAATAAATAAAGAGCGTAAGAGAGAAAATTTAAAGAATCTAAAAATGAAAAAAAACATATATAATGTAACAAATACAGAGAGAAAGAGAGAAAAAAGGAAGCGTATTAAAACTAAAAAAGATAGATAACATAACAAAGGAAGAGTGAAGAGACAAAAAATAAAAAACATGAAAAAATCGCGGGGGGGTCGCGGGGGGGTCCTCACCTTGCAGCCCTCGCAGGCGTGCACGCCGTAGTGGTAGCCCGAGGCGCGGTCGCCGCACACCCGGCACTCCAGGTTCAGGGCCGAGGCCTGGGAGCTGACCTCCTCGGGGCCCGCGGGGGCCGACGAGTAGACCCCCGACGAGGGGCTAGACGCCGGGGTCAGCGCATCTGGAGGAGGAGGAGGAGGAGGAGAGGGAGAAGGAGGAAGAGGAGGAGGGGGGGAGGAGGAAGAGGAGGAGGAGGAGCAACTGTTAGGACGTTCCACCCCCAGCTAAAAAGGTACCAGGTGTGGGGGGGGGGGGTGTGTGTGTGTGTGTGTGTGTGTGTGTGTGTGTGTGTGTGTGTGTGTGTGTGTGTGTGTGTGTGTGTGTGTGTGTGTCTGCATTAACTCAGAGTAGGCCTGGTTACATTTGTAGTTGAGTGTCCAATGTGTGCAAATCAGCATGTAAGTGTAGGACACTCATTTCAGGAATAACAACATAACATGTTCCTTTATATGTTGTAAACAAAATATACAATTCAGATCCTCCTGTGTTCACATTAAGGCCCGTTTGAATTAACAGGAGCAAAGTCTGCCACTGTGTGTGTGTGTGTGTGTATGCGCATGTGTGTGTGTGTGTGTGTGTGTGTGTGTGTGTGTGTGTGTGTGTGTGTGTGTGTGTGTGTGTGTGTGTGTGTGTGTGTGTGTGTATATCAGAACGGTGTTACACAGGGGCCATTTGACCCATTGGATCCAAAAGACCCCTCCACCCTCTCCCATGCCAGTGACCAAGCCCCTCCCTCAGTCAGTGTAACTATTTTTATACAGTAATATTAGCTTGCCTGCAACATGGAAGCATATCACATGACCTGAAAATCACAGCCTGAAGACATTTTAACCTTGGAGGAGGGCTGAGGGTGGGGGGGTGGGCTGTGGAGGTGGGGGTGGGGCTATTGCTTATGCATGCGTACGCATGGACCACGAAATGGTTTGAAAAACAGTGGAATTAAGTCAAGCTATGTCAGCTGGCTGGGGGTTGCCAAAACAAGGGCTGGTGTTTGTCAGTGGTGCTCTAAAGTCGAGGACACGGGGTGTGTGCATGTGTCTGGGTGTGTGTGTGCATACATGCGTCACGTGTGTGTGTGTGTGTGTGTGTGTGCATGCGTGTGCGTTAGTACATGTGTGCGCGTGTGTATGCATGTATGTGTGTTTGTGTGTGTCTGCTTGTGTAAACTAAAGCGTTTAAGCTTTCATTACACTGCATTACGCCGTCTTCCACGCCTCTTTTCCTCAACTCTTTGGACGGCTTTTCGACTATAATAAAAGATCATTAACGGACTGGTGAGGTCCTAATGTGGTTATCGTTGATCTGGTGACAAAGGTTCACAACTACCGGAGGAGTAGCTGTGAACCGTTTGCCATTCTATAGCGGATACGTGTGTGTGTGTGTGTGCGTATGCATTCATGCATGTGTGTGTGTGTGTGTTTGTCTGTGTGCGTGCGTGCGTGTGTCTACGTATGTGTGGGGCACGTCAGGCATGTCGATGCTGTGTAGTGCCCATTAGTTCCCCGGCTCTAGCGCAGGGAACACTCCCAAAGAAGGAAGGGGGACATGCTCTAAACAACCTCTCCTGCGCAGTACCTTTCCCTCGGGTTTCCATGACATCATCTCTGCTCTCCAGCGGTGGAGAGTGTCCAAGTACATTTAGCCAGGTACTTGAGCACTCAAATAAATGTGATTATTATATCAATAAGGCTTTATTGGTCCCGACGAGGAAATTACCTTCCGATACCTTGAGTTGCCTAACATTAAAGCAACGCACAAATGTAATACAGCAGAAAATAGAATCCAATAATCGAAGATATTCCGAAAGGGGGCAATTCTGCATAATGAGTGCTTTTACCTTTAGTACTTTACATTAATCGTTTATTTCGATGCTACTTCGTTTTTCTCTGACTCAAGTCACAGGCAGGTCTTTTTCATGTAACAGAGTCTTTCCACAGGGTGATCCGTCTCCTTCTTCCATCCCCACTGCTGGTTTCCATGACGCTGTCCTCACCAGCGGCCCTTCCTCAGTATAACCTGACTCCTTCATTCCAACCCCCCCCCCCCCTCGATTCTTCTCCGTCTCCGCTGAGGGATAGCATGAATGGTATTCAGCGGCCGTCTACCGTGAATACTGTTTAGCGGGCGCCTCGCGTGAATGGCGTTTAGAGGACGCTATGCCTTCTCGCAGATGTTGGCCAAGAACACCGTTCGGCAGCGGACGTTCAAGGGGTTTGGGGTTGTTTTTGTTTTATAGGCTGATCGGGTTGCGTTGCGACCGCCTGTAAATCACAGAAACTTCCCACGTGTTGAGTGGTAGATAAACGGCGAGTGAAAGCTAGCTTGTTTCCTAAGAGCGTAGCGCTTAGCGGCTGAAGAATGTGTAGATTCCTTTTTATCTGTGGGGGAGCAGCACAGCAGTAGAGGCTTTGAGGTGTGTGTGTGTGTGTGTGTGTGTGTGTGTGTGTGTGTGTGTGTGTGTGTGTGTGTGTGTGTGTGTGTGTGTGTGTGTGTGTGTGTGTGTGTGTGTGTGTGTGTGTGTGTGTGTGTGTGTGTGTGTGTGTCCAAACAAGGTCATATGAGAGAGAGGGAATGTGTGTGTGCGTATGTGTGTGTGTGTGTGTGGTCCAAACAGAGTCATGTGAGAGGTTCCATGTGTGTGTCTGTGTATTTGAGGGCTGTAGCCCCAGGTTGTATCACTGCAGGTCAGCCGAAGTCTGCCTCGACTAGCAGCTGTATAGCTCTTAGCCATAGGCAGAGATCAAAGTTCACACAAACCTCAAAGTTTCATTGTAGAGTCGGCAAAATGAGAAACACAACGGAATAAAACATGGCCGACGAAACAGAGCTGTCTGGCACAGGGGACTCTTAGGTTGTCAGATGATTTACAGTTCAGTTATTATGGTGTAATGTCGGAACCAAAGAATCTTAAGAGCTGCCTCGCATCAGCGACATTACATTGAACAATGTGAGTATTTAATGGAAAATACCTAAACGTACTAAACTATCCCACAAAGACAGAGATTTCGATTTTACAAAATGTGAACTCAGGATAAACTTTCCAAATAGTATTTTGAATGTGGCAGTGACTAGGTGACTCATCCAGGGGTCCCAGGGCCCTGATAGTAAAGGCAGGGTCTTTCTTGGTCTTTAGTGCAGACTCTGGACAGGGCCCTCTGGTCTGTTCCAAAGACCTCACACATTATGATGGTCAGTCGGGTCATAAAAAGAAAAACTGCTATATAAGAATTTATGATCAGTATTTTTTTTTATGCTTTTTCAAGTGCATCCGCTATGGGGAAAATTAGACATTTTGTATACGTAGTATCTAAGATTTGACGGAACATCCTAATTTGTGCACCTACAAATAAAAACACATACTTTTGTGATATATATATACGTTGTACATACTTTACTCCTTTTAATAACCTTGAACTAGTGATCTGTATCCATACTGCTGTGAGCAGGTAATGGATTGGATCGGTACGCAACGAGAACTGTCAACCTTTTTAAACCGCACAATGCTGGTACCGTCCTGTGTTTTTTATATGCATCTGTCCTTCACCCTCTCCTTGAACTCCTGTCCTTACGCAGTCTGTGACCTCCTGTCTGTGACCAGCGCTCCATAAATAACCAACTCACAACAACAACACCAGGGACGTCAAGAAAGTCAGGGACCACAATGGAAATAAGCCTTCAGGCTTTATTGTGTCATCCCTGACTACTATGTATGTATTTTAATGTATGACACCAAGTGCTGTTCATATTTGATATCAAAATGGTCAAATCAATCAATCAATCAATCAATCAATCAATCAATCAATCAATCAATCACCACCCGGCCCTTCCTCACCTAGGGCGGTGGAACCTTCGGACCCGGAGCCGGTGCTGGAGGACGGGTACTCGTGCGCGCCCAGAGAACTGAAGGCGTCGTCGTCCATGGACTTGGACCTGGCCTGCAGCCCCTCCATGCCTCCGATGAAGCCATCGTGGCCACACAGGGGGCTGTCCAGCACGGAGTGGCCCAGAGGAGAGGGGCTGCACAGGGGGCTGTGCAGGGCGCAGTGGTCCAGCGGCGAGGGGCTGCACAGGGGGCTGTCCAGCATCGAGTCCTCCAGGGGAGAGGGGCTACACAGAGGGCTCCCCAGGACAGAGTCCTCCAGGGGAGAGGGGGGGCCGTAAGGGATGTCCACGTCGACCATAACGCTGGCAGACATGAAGGACGGCAGGCTCACTCATCAGACTGCAGAGGAGAGAGGGAGGGAGGGAGAGAGAGGACGGGAGCATTAAAGCACTGGTTCATGAGATGGATGACGCTGATGTAAACATCGACGTTGAGATCCGCTGTGACTTTGAGTGAATTGAATGACGGCACAGCACTACTTGGTTCGACATGATGGTCAAGAAACAGATGCATATCACGACTGGCTAGAGTTATGGTGTATTTAATGTTTAGGATCGCAAGAAAATATAAATATACAAAAATGTACGATTTTTTTTTTTTTTACAAGCAACCCAACGTCACTTCGCTTCGAGTTTCACCTACTGGAAAAGCTGGAATAACTGAACTCAAATGCTAACAACAAAAATCGGTTACGGTTACAGATTGTCGTTGGTGTATGGTTCTGTCGTAATCCTTCATGGTTGGGCTTTCGACGGAGGTCAACCGAGCATGTGTTTGAGTGCCTTTGGTGCAAAAGGTTAACCAGGCGAGCACACGCCGTACGGGTGAGTTAGCAGAGTGGTGGAGTGTCTGGTAACACAACAAGGGCCGGTCCAGTTCTCCCTAGTGACTGAATACACGCCTCACGTTACGCTATCCCTACACCTCCTCCAGAGGGAGAGAGGGAGAGAGAGAGGGAGAGGGAGATGGGAGAGGGAGAGGGAGAGAGAGAATAAAAGAGAGAGAAAGAAAAAAGAGGGGAGGAAAACAAAGGTTCAGGGTGATAAAAAAAGACATGACAGAGACTGAAGAGGCGGAGAGAAAGAGAACGAGAGAGAGGGTAACGTAAGGAGAGAGGGAGGGCGGAGAGGGCAAACCAATATGGATATCAATAGGTGAAACAACATGGATGGGGACACAACTAGGTCAGTTGGTTAACTGGGCCGAGAGAGAGACTGGTTGGGGGTTGGCTGGGTCTAGGTCTGATGAGGCCCACATCAGACCAAAGATAGGTGGGTCTATACTAGTAAGATGTACTGAGGTGCAGCCTGAACCCCAATAGAGATTGCAGGATTAGCAATTAAGTGGAATTGACGCTCAGAATTTGACAGGAGGATGACTTCTAAGAGCTTGACTTAGTTCGATCCAGTTTTGTAAGGGGTATTAACCCATTGTTGCCCTGTAGATAAGCCCCACGTATCACAGCGCTATACATCCAATACAAAGTGGGTCAATCTGCCGTAAGCTCCTCCTACATCAGACGACACAACAGCAAAATGCGTTTTTACAAGACAACAGCTGTTCGCTTTACAAAAACCAAGTCCGGGCCGGTAAACGTGCACCCCTTTGTCTGTGCGCAGTATCCTTCTCATCCACGTCTAGTGAAGGCTGAAGTCTAAATTGGGAAAGGCTATTTTGGACCGGTGTTTCTATGAGTTTTATCTTTTTAAATAGGCTGATGTCCTTGAAAGCCCTTTCCCAGGTTCACCCCCCCCCCCCCCCCGCCCCGCCCCAATCTGACTACGCTAAATTCCACACTGCTCAAAACCCCACAAAGCAATTTTAAAATCACAAAAGATGTTGTGTGCTGTGCTCGTCAAGTGCCATCCATCATGGTAGTGGGCCTCTTCACGCCCACCGTGTTAATGTATCACATTCAACAGGGTTGGGGGGGGGGGGCTGAGCTCAAAGTACGAGCACTAGCATGTAGCCTCCAGGACACATCCCCCACATCCCCTCTCTGGTCTTCATATCATATGCCTTCTCATTCATCATTTAGCATCTTGGCTCTAAGCTTGACGGGTGCATCACACCCATTCAACCACAGTCGTTCAGCGGACTCTATTATCTGAAGTCACTTGCAGCTGATTGATTTGAGGTACATGAGGTCACCGATGACTATCGCGTACAGGCAGAGGTTCTCTGTATGTTTGTGCTTGGAAGGCTACCGGTAGGCTGTGGTAGCTGGGGTTTGAATCCAGAACCTTTCGGGTGGGAGTCCTACATTGTAGCTACTATGCAATCCATGCTCCTAAAAAATAGGGAAACATATATGAAACTGAAACAATTATCGTTTGCTGACAAATCCTCCTCTCCTGAGCTAGTATAAAGAGACAAGCCCTTATTCTAGCGCTTTCCATTCCCCCCACCCCCCCTTTTGGAGCTTGGAGCCTCCAAGGTCTTTATCAACCCTTGGATCACTCTTCTGCACGGCTCACACGGAGCTACGAAGCTGGCGGTGATCAATTAAATGAGCTGAATGTATTCCAAACTGGAGAAAGCCTCACGTATTACCCTTGTGGTTCCGACTGACAATCCAGACCTCGCTGAACTCCAATTGGATCTTTACAGGCAGTTCCCTTTTCCCTGTCCTCATGGAACTCCAGGAGGAACTCCGTGAACTCAATACCTGCAGAGATGCACCAGGAATCAGAGCTGGGGCCCAGGAGCTAAGATGTATGCAGAGAAGAGAGAGCGCAGCAGAGAACGTGCAGTGGCGAGAGTTTGGTAACAGTATGGATTTGTCCCACTAGGTAGATCATTAGGTAGTCTCTCTCTCTCTCTCTCTCTCTCTCTCTCTCTCTCTCTCTCTCTCTCTCTCTCTCTCTCTCTCTCTCTCTCTCTCTCTCTCTCTCTCTCTCTCTCTCTCTCTCTCTCTCTCTCTCTCTCTCTCTCTCTCTCTCTCTCTCTCTCTCTCTCTCTCTCTCTCTCTCTCTCTCTCTCTCTCTCTCTCTCTCTCCATAAGGAGGGCAGCGGACGAGCAAGGTTGCGCGCTACAGGGCCATGGAGGTCCTGAGGAAGGGGGGGTAGGGGGTAGGGGAACTATGATGGCTGTGATGGTGTGTCCACCCTCCCCCCTCGCCAGCCAGACGCACAACACAAACGGCCCGGGGGCACACATGCCTTTGGGGGTCGCCATGGTGATGTCATTGCAATTCCAACGCATTGATCAAGTCAGTAGGGGAGGGGGAGGGGGGGGGAGGAGGGGGGAGGGGGAAGGGCCCGGCCCCAAAAACTTCAACAGAAACCTACAACAGAGTCCCTGTTTACTTTGAGTTGCAATCATGCCCCTTCATCCCCTTCATCGGTGGTCATGAGGTTGGATGTTCATCAGGTTCAGTAAGGGCTCATGCTGGCCTTGATGCCAGAGGGGAATATTGTGAATGTAGCATTGATAATCTTCAAGGCCCTGGCAGCAGGATCACTACACCATGCTTAGGATAGGCTAGGCGGATTGACCGATCCCCCCCCCCCCCCCAATCCCCTCCATCCCCTTCCCTTCCCCCATATCAGCTTAGCCGTACCAGCGAACGCCTCAACAATACCTGCCCGGCCAAGTGCATATCAACATGAAGGCTACAGCCTTGCTAGTGCTATAGTGATGCTAACCTTGTACAGCAGATAGCTTGACACTCGCTCACAAACACATCACTAGAACGCCACAGCGCTAGTTGACAATAGCCACCTGGGTTGACGGCCTCGGAACGGTAATCTCTAATTCACTGGGAAGCTGTTGAAGCCGGTCAGCTGGCCCTGTTTGCTTTGAGAGAGCTCTCCGTGAGATACTCATCTTTGTGTGACACACTCAAAATGGGATTGTGGTGTCTTTGGAGGGTTCCGCCACCACTGCCCTGCACATCTGGCGAAGCGCATGGGGTCTGTGCAGCACTGTAATCACAAAGGGTCTAATGACTGTAATATATACAGATCCCCAGGAGGCATCAGGTCTGTCATGGTGCTTTCCAAAACACTTGAAGGAGGAAGACAAAAAGTGTGCGCTGTATGAAGAATATTGAATTCAGCTTGCAAGACTGGCCACGTCCCAAGAGGTGTGCGTAAACTAAAGGCTTGTCCAGCCATGTTGCAGCCCAACAACCCTCGCACAACAGCAAGTTGCCCGAGTACAAAGTACAGAGTGAGCAAGATTTCTTTGAATCCTTTGTTCAACAATGCAACAACAATGTTTTGCCAAAGGAACAACAATGGGTTTGCCAAGCACAAAAACACGAAAGTAACATATAAATCAAGACACTCAAATCCCTACCTTCCAGATCCGAAAGACAATGAACCCTTCAGCGCGTCTCTCGACCGTCAACTACATTACAACCAGACCACTTGACTGATCGTATGTGATTGTACTCAGTTTGTGTGTGTGTGTGTGTGTGTGTGTGTGTGTGTGTGTGTGTGTGTGTGTGTGTGTGTGTGTGTGTGTGTGTGTGTGTGTGTGTGTGTGTGTGTGTGGAAGCAATTCCCAGGTTAATGTTTAATCTCTTCTATGGCCTGGACCACAGGAGTATCCACAGGTCCCTGAGGAGAGCTGAGCGCTTAATGTGTGTGTGGGTGTGTGTCAGGGGACTTGACGGCGCTTTCAAGAGACACAGGCCGGTATGTATAGGTCTCTGACCGTCTATTGGCCTCTGCATGTGTTTGAAGGGGCAGGTTAATGAGCCCAGTATAGACCGTGCCCGCAGGGTAAACAAACACGATGGCCCCTATCAGGCGACCTCCTCCAGCCCAGAGGGAGAAATCGGCCAAAGTGCACTTCGGCTTCATGAGTCGATAGCCGCTAAGCGTTGGAGCCAGAGAGCCGTCGTAGATGATCCCGGGATAGGGGAGGAGGTGGGTCAAGGCTGTAGACCCCTTCTCCATTATCAGGTGATTAGGCTATGTCACCTGATCCACTGTGGTCGTTGCAGGACAATAAAAACACAACGTTGTGCGGGTTTAGGAGGACTTGAAGTTGGCCTGACTTTAACCTTGGTTTTGATTTTGGTTTGTTTTTGTGACGGTGATAAAAGGGTGGAAGGAGGTGGAAGGCGAGTTGTGTTTGAAATGTGCACTACGCTTAAAATAGTAATGCAAAGTTTTCCAATTAAATGTCATTTTGCAGATCATCTTAAAATGTGTAAGAGTAGTGGTAGTAAATTACTGATTGCCCAATCGCTTGGTTCACTTGTCTTGTCTGCAAAATATCTGGCCTGACAAGTTCATGCTTGTATTTCAACAAGGAAAAGAGACACTCTTCATTGTTTTAAACCAAAACACAAAGAAAAAACCAACTGATTGGTGAGGTCATTCTGTATTCATAATACAGTACAACAGTTTAGCAGGTAGCATAAAGCAACATCGTTCAATCTCTGATTATACGTACGCCAATCATGTCATTTAACCTTTATGGAATACCTGGAATCCGCCAATCCGGGCAGCACCACTGACCACTAACAAGGTTACTCGATATATCCCTTGTGAACCATAATCAATCAGCCGTTGATTAAATCCTAAAGGCCGTGCTGGTTAATGCCGACACTGCACTGTTACCGTTCGGTTTACGATGACGAGGGTCACTCCCTCTGAAAGTCATTTGCACCCAGTGAAAAAATAAAAGCCAAAAATATTGGATGATCTTGCTCCAAATACAAGGCACAAATCTTGATTTTGATAGCGGTCATTGAAATTATCATATTTTTTTCATTTAAAAATAATATATTAAGCAAGAATATAAATGTTATCGGAAGCAAATAAATCCTACACAGGGCGCTATTGTGTAATCCCCTATCATTAATTTGCATAAACTATGTTCCGTTTGTACGGTCATGTTCACCGAAGGACCCGGTATTTCAAATCCCAGCCAATGTCATATGAGGGATCTACTGTCCACCAACTTCCCACGTGCAACAGACGCGTTTGGGATCCAAAAGATAGCGACCTCCAGTTCTGCCTTGGCTGCGATCCAGGGTGATCTCTGTTGCTCAAACAAACCGCCTGCCTAAAACGCTATCCTCGAGAACAGCCTTCATGGCAGGGCCAAGAAGCATGACCCCACACTGCCACAATGGGCTACTTTCTGGACAATTTAAACCTCACAGCAAGAGTTAGCTTCCAGACTGTACGTTAGGAATCAGTGTTGCGCCGCAGGGAATCAGCAAGCATTTTAATTTGGTTTTGTTTCTTACCAGACGTAAGACCCTGATGTTATCAACCCAGGAAGTCACAGGCTAGTCGCTTGCATAAGCTTGCCTGTGAGGCTATCGCTGTGTATTGTGATCTGTCCTGCAAGTCCCCTTGGCCTGAACTATATAGACTACAGGATACGCATTGTTGACTTTTATTCCCCGTAATAAACTTTTGACTATTTAGGCCAACCGTGTGTACTTGTCTTCGAAAATTGTAAAACACACCTGTCTCAGGTTCCAGCCAACATTCAGATCAGTCTGTTCCAATGTGCTGATACATGCAAAGTGCAGGATGATCCAAGCCAAACTCGAACATGAACCCAAAAAGCAGTCCGAGAGTTGGAGGCTATATGCAATTTGACCGGAGAATGTATCAGCAATCCCTGTGGTTTGTTAATGCAGACATGAGGTGCATGCATTAGTTCTCATGCATTAGTTCTCATTGGGAACTTTGCATCGTATTTAATATACAATACTATACACACCCAAGCTATTGTGCAGCCCTGCTCTGCACAAGTAGTGCCCAGACAGGCGATGCAATCTCGCGACGGACGAAGACAGAAGCCACAAGTGTTGCCAGGTGTAGGGGTATACTAAACAACAGAACCAGTGCCCTTCTTACCAGCTGCTCTGTCTCCTTGGCCCAAACGGAGAAGCGTTCCCTTCCCTCCTTATCCCAGCAGTGGTACATCCAAACATACCAGCAGGGCAGGCCATGTTGGAGCCCGGCTGACCTGATAGGACCGCCTTCCAGGGTGCCGTTCTCATTGCACGCACCAAGCCCCCTTTGATTGATTTTAATGGTTATTTCCACTCAGGCTACCATGTCAGTGCCAAAGTCCTGTCAAGACACACTCCCAGTTATGGAAATACAGTATGTATGATTGTTTTAAAGTACGGGGCCTGACCAAATCACCTTCTTTTATAACTATCGTTTTCTATTGTGCAAATAGTAACAAGCCAAACAGAACGGGGGTGAAAAAAAAAATCAGTGTTCAACCACCAAATATATTGCGACACTGGTGTGTCTCTCTGAGGGGACAGCTGTGTGTCTCCGGTTACATTTTCCAGTGTGTCAGTGTCCTCCACAACCCCCGACTGGGTGCCAAGCAAGGCCTACGTGGTGGTGGCGGTGGCGGTGGTAGGAAGGCATGCAGCCCGGGGTCCCGGCGCCGGTGCTGCCCCCGCGAGCCACTAGCCAGCCCCCCAGCCCCCGTGTTGAAGTGGAGCTGAGGACTGGCCATTGTCTCGGTGTCTGCACACTTGGACTTCAACTCGTATGCGCAGCCTTGTTTTTTTCTCCTACACATGTGTCAGGAAATAGAAACCTCAGAATGAGCTTGGAGAGATCTGGTGTGTTCAGATAGCCGACAGCGGTGTTACTTAGTATTCTTCATACTCAATACCAATGGTGATAACGTCTCCGAACCACTTGGTGTGTCTTAATCCCAGAGATTCAACGGCTTGTCAATATTCAAACTTCTTCAAACCAACAAAGAGCAGGGCAGGCACACACGTTTTTTCCTCTTTACCTAATTTGAGCCCATCCCCCACATTAACAAATTAATAAATATGTTAATAAATATAAACAACATGCTTTTCTGCTAATCAGCAAAAGGTGGTATATGTTTTTGACTTTGAGGAGTTGTAAGCCGGTTTGCCTTAGTAAATGGCGTTCGAGTTGAGTCATTCTTGGGCTTAAAACAGTGAAAGGTATTCTAAAAAGGAATTTAAGAAAAGTTAGTCGTAAACAATAACCTGTTCCCATTACAAATGAGGGAGCTAGATTGTGTCAAACTACAACTGCTTCTTCTGCAACTCCTGTGTCCACAACCTGTCAACAGTTAAGGAACAGACACCTTGGGCCAGTAATGGAATTAGACGGGGTGTGTGGCTAAGACCAGGGAAAGGTACTTGAGGAGGATTTCTGAAGCCCCTACCTCACGTGTGTGTTTGCTATTACTACCGCTACTACTTTAGTCCTCAGGTTGACGGCAATAAATCTTGCAGTCAGTCTGTCTGGTCTATCCTCAGGGCAGCGCTGCCGAGAGGCAGAGTCGTGAAGCGAGGCTTCAACAAACAGGCTGAGGAGAGACAATCAAGTGATGATGGAGGAGACAGAGACACAGAGACAGAGACAGAGAGAGAGACACACAGACAGAGACGGGAGCTATGAGGGAGGAGAGAGAGATACAGAGAGAGAGCGAGAGCGAGAGCGAGAGAGAGAGAGAGAGAGAGAGAGAGAGATCCAACATTACCAAGAAAAAGAGAGAGAGGAGCGATGAGGGAGGAGACAGACAGACAGACAGACAGACAGACAGACAGACAGACAGACAGACAGACAGACAGACAGACAGACAGACAGACAGACAGACAGACAGACAGACAGACAGACAGACAGACAGACAGACAGACAGACAGACAGACAGACAGACAGACAGAGTGTGAAAGGGACGGACTAAGAAGTGCCAGATCGATCCGCTGATATCCGTGGTCCAGCGTATTCCTTCCTAGATGAGCACAGAGACAATCTGCTGCTCCAATCTGCTTATTTAAAGTACAGTGTGGAGCGCCTGTTTGGGATCAGTGCGAGGTCAGAGGTGATCCTATAAACCCATCCAACTAACAAGATGATTTTGCTTTCAGGGATTTATTTTGAATTATTCTTCTTGAGTGTGTGTGTGACAACATAAACACGGTGGACACAAGAAAGCCAAACTGTTCAAACATTGGTTGAGGACCCAAGACAGAAAAGGTGGAAAGACTTCAGGTGGCCTGTCAAAAAAACCTGAAGGTCCTGTTTGAGTGGAAGGGTGAAAGCTGTGTCCCACTCTCCCTTTCTCTACCCTTCTCCGTCGCTCCCTCTCTCTCTACCTCTCCCTCTCTCAAATCTTCCTCTTGCTCTCTCTCAAACACCTCCTTCTTCTCAAAGCAGAAGTTGATTACAGGTCTCAGGTTCCTCTAAAGGGTCGAGCAGAACAAGAAAGGCAAACCTAAAAGGTGGAGGCCTTTATGAGGAACCTTTGCACCACCCAAATAAACCAAACCCTCCCTTGCAGTGAGAAAGGGGTTAGACTTCTTACAGAGAGAGAAAAGCCCAATATTAAACACATTGAGGGCCTAGATCTAGAAAAAAAGCTCCAGCCCAGCCCATGTCTTTACCCCATCCCCTTTATCCAATCGCAACAAGGCCATCAATAGATGTTCAACCATGTCCCCCAGAATATGATAAGGTTCATGATTAATATGATTAGTTCCTTCACGAGACAAAGAATAACCTTCGGACCCGAGGTAAACTCCACGTCACCGTGGAGCCTGCGTGGAGCCTCTGGTGCGAGGAGGGGGAAATAGTGTAAACGCCAAGCGATCGAGATTACAACGACACCATATGTTTGGATCTGTCGCCTTTATTTCTTTATGGCTCTAATGAAAGAACAGTGAAAAGCCACCACAGAATAATGACCAACCAACACAGAAATACTAAGAGCCCACAGGTCTGCTCACCCTAGCCCATACGATACACCGACCGGTGAGGCAAACGCTGCAGGCAAAAACAACTACTCAATTATAATGATTCAATAATTAATTCAAGATTTCATTCCAGAGGGTTTCGATAATGAAATAATGATAATAATGATAGTCTTCAGAGCGGCAGCACTAATGGAACCAGTGGTGCAATGTGCTGCTGAGCAGACTCACAGCATTCCTGCAACGTCTGGGCGGAGACAGGTACGGCCAGATTTGGGTCACATTTCACTCCCAGGAACAAAGTGTGTGGAGGTAAAGAAACTGACAAGAGAGGCAGGCCATGTGAGAAAGTCCTGAGAAAGTCTTGGCCTCACAAGCCTCGCTTATTATCCATGCATAAACAGACAAAATACGGCACACGCAAAAAGAGGGGATCCACTTATAGAATCCCTCCGTGGGCTACAGTGAACGTATGCAGCGGTGGAAACGTGTGACCTTGTTTATCGTTCACATCCAGCCAAGCTTGTTAACAGACTGATACAGGAAAGCAAACTGTCTGTATGTAATATACATTGAGAGAGAGAGAGAGAGAGAGAGAGAGAGAGAGAGAGAGAGAGAGAGAGAGAGAGAGAGAGAGAGAGAGAGAGAGAGAGAGAGAGAGACTGTAAAGGAATCCTCTCAATATGTATTAGGTGAGTAGTGAGATAATTACAAGCTGAAGAGAAGGAAGTAACTGCATAAACCACTCAATACCTAACGTTAACAAACCGTTTGTCATTCATTGCTGTTACCCAAGTTCTGCTGTGGTTTTCAATCACCACTACTTTAGTCTTTGAGTAACACACACACACACACACACACACACACACACACACACACACACACACACACACACACACACACACACACACACTCCAATACTTTGTTAATGCAACAATAACATCACATGGCGATAATTCCTATTGTTTACAGACACACTTCTGTTGCTCAGGCTAGCAAGAATCTGAAATCTGATTATGCCTGCCCACACAGCAACGGTCATCAACGGTCGTTTATTCTTGGCTCTACATAGCTTTTTACTTTTTCTTTTGCAACACCAAGCCCAAATTGTCAATGAAGAAAAAAATCTATACATGTAAATATATATCTTATATATAAATAAAACCAATACGTTTTTATAGATGCCATGACAACTCGAATGTAACCCATACGATTCTGCATTTATAATCGAAGAGACATGTACCTTCCAATGGACAGCCCGATTCAAAGCTGTCGTACGGCCTGGACTATCGGCGGGATGAGACGCGCTACGCCCGGGTTGAGCTACAACGTGGAGGCCAAATCAATCCAACCTCCAACACACGTCGTTGTTTAGTCTCCCAACAAGCCCTGCTGCTGCTGTCAAAAATCCCCCACCGCATCCAAAGCACGGCCATTGAGCAAACCCACCGGAAATAACAACACGAGAACTGACAACGGGGGAAATAGTCTCACGCCCCCTGACACACCTATTATTTCAGCGAATAGAAACCGCTGAAGCCTTTTCAATGCAAAGGACGCCCCCTAACTACAGGGCTACACAATGAGGTAACCAGAAATACACTATACTGGTTTATTCAGTAAAGATTGCATTCAAGATACTTTAAGCAAATGCAATTACATTCTAATTTTCAGCCTGTCTTACTACGAATTTTATGTGGTTATTATGGGTCGAATCAAAGATGATTTGAAATAGAATGTGTGAAATTGAATAGGCCTATTATAGAAAAGGACAGGACACAGAGAAGGAGCCTTTATTTTGTACCTTATTACAATGTTTATATCATCCAATGAAGGATTTTTATTTTAATGAATGAAGGAGATTACAGTTGACAAAAAAATTATAATTTCAAATCAATAGTTAGTTGGCTGGAGAGGAAGGTGAAGAATACAAAACCTTTTTTACAACAACAAGACAATCTTAGTAAATAAAAGGGCTATTATCAATATAGAGTCCAGATAACAATCACATCAGCATGGTTTAATTTTGGAAATAGATTGCAATCTGAAAACTGACAGAGGTTTTTCTTATACTTAAAGTCACCATACCATGTCATAGTGACACTATTAATATGGTTATTTGAGATCCCCCCCCCCCCCCCCCTGGAGAACTGCAGGAAGAAAAGAGAAATACAGTACAATATCTGCAATGTATGGTCTGTTAAACAGGACTGGTGCCAGACGCTGAGTATGTCACCTTATGACCTGAGTCCATCCCTCTCTCTCTCTCTCTTTGCTCTCTTTCTCTCTCTCTCTCTCTCTCTCTCTCTCTCTCTCTCTCTCTCTCTCTCTCTCTCTCTCTCTCTCTCTCTCTCTCATTCTGTCCACGTCTCTGGCAGAGAGCAGGGCTGGATGTCACTCCAGGGGCCTGGCTCGGGGCCAGAGCCCAAATAGAGGCCCTTCTGTCTGGGCCCTGGGACCAGGCTGTCCCCTTAGCCCCTCCATCCCGCACCACTACCAACCACCTCTACCAACACCATCACCACCATCACCACCACCAACCCCAACACACGCACGCACGCACGCCTGCGCACACACACACACACACACACACACACACACACACACACACACACACACACACACACACACACACACACACACACACACACACACACACACACACACACACACACACACACACACACACACACACACACACACACTATCAGTCCCCTCCAATTTCATGACCTTGGGCAAGAGACTGTTTGTGAGGTCATATAACTGGTGAAATCACAACCAAAAACCGGGAAACCTTGTTCGGCCTACACAATTGCACCTTGTAATCAACTAATTTAAGACGAACAGGAAAAGAAAGAAAAAGAACGATTATGCATCAAAGTAGGTCAGCTGAAGTAGTCCATGGGTGTGACACAAACATAGCTCTCTGCTGCCACCTGCTGGCAGGAATGCAGCCAAACAGGTTATCCGGTGGTGATGCTTGAATGACTCCCACTTGTTGGCAGTCATAATGATAAAGGTACACTCCGTTCCCCTCGGACCTTCATTGCTGAGCTAACCTGCATGTTTCATCATAACTCGACTATACTCTTGGAGGAGGGGGTTGAAACTGAATAAACACCTGAAAATATAGTTAAATTAAGGGGACCAATATAAAATATGCCTATTCAAATAATACCTTTAGGTGTGATACAAAGATCTTTACATTTTAAAAAAATAATATCACCCGCGTATGCGTTTCTTACCACACGATGGCACTGTTGTCCTGTTTTTAATGAATCAGTGACGCTGGACCATTGGACCTGGCGGGGTATATATTATTTCCTGGCAAACTAGGTATTTTAGAAGGCTATGATCGATTGTTTTTCGAACTTTAAGATAAAAAACGGAATGGCCTCTTCTTCTAGTCTCATCTGTGTAACTGTGGTAGGTCTACATAATAATTAGTGGCAGATGAAGCTTTAATCTTCTTTTCATCTCGAGATATGTGGGATAGCCCTTAAGAGACCCAATCCCCACCCACACACACATACACCCGCACATGCGCGCGCGCGCGCGCACACACACACACACACACACACACACACACACACACACACACACACACACACACACACACACACACACACACACACACACACACACACACACGCACACACACACGTGAACACAGAGCCATTGTTTCATTCGTTTTTAGTATTCAACTCAGTCTCCGCCAGGGCCAGACATAAGACTCACATGAACTCAATATGGTGGCTGGTGTGGGACAATTACAACAGGGTCCATCTTAAATACTCGAACAACAAATAGGCTACTGAGAGTATAGGATTTAAAATATGTTGCAGTCCATATTCTTGGATATTATAAGGAGCCTATACATCCTTACAATAAATAAGTCAACATTTTCATCATTAGGTTTTTTCATCAGCCAAGCATTTTATAGACTTTCAATTTGTGAAGCAATTTCAATTCATGCTATTCATAATCCATTAATGCATATATGTATGGTCCTAGAATCACAGGTAATGAAAAGTAATGACCTCAAAGACCAAAATAGGTGTTACCACCCGATACTGTCTATCCGTGAAAACGGCTGCGTTGACGGAGGCTTATATGGTGAAAGACCGGCCCGAGGCTGACCTTGTTATCAGATACAGGGGGGCTGCAGTCTCAGACGACCGGGCACGCTCCTCCTCCACCCCCACCCGCATCCACCACCACCCCACCAACCCCACCTCAACTACCACCCCCACCTCCACACTGGCTGGCACGCAATCATGGCCACAGCCAATGAGGTTGCTCAAGGTGGCAGCCATCAAACTTGATACCTGGCCCCCTCACCCTTCACACACACATATACACACACACACACACAAACGCACACACACACACACACACACACACACACACGCACACACACACACACACACACACACACACACACACACACACACACACACACACACACACACACACACACACACACACACACACACACACACACACACTCAAGATGAATAGTGTTGTCTCTGACTCACATCAATGATGGTATGCCTGAACTTTGTTATCCAAAAACGCACGTGTTAAATGTATAATCATGCACCTTGTTATTATTTAATTCAAGAAAATAAATATGCGTCCCGGCTGAGTAAATCGAGTAAATGCAAGACCGTAACGTCCTTGCCATTTTAATTGTCTTCTAAGGATCCCCCCCGTTTCCCCTCAGTTCACTTTTCATCCCCGAACACCACACACTGCTCGCTCTCTCTACATCCCATCATTGTGTGTGAGTGTGTTTGTGTGTGTGTTTGTGTATGTGTGGGGACCAGGAAGTGTGTACAATATATTAAGCAGGCAGCAGTCATATGAAAACTGCTGCCACATGAGTCACAATGGAGTTGAGAGTTTGGATGTCTTCCCCTCTCCGTCTGCCCCTGTGCTCCCATCAGAGAGACCCACTATCGGGTCCTCTTCCCCAGGATCTGCTCCGCCTGGGTACTGACACGTGACCAGCCCCGGTTCTGCTATGGTTTTGTATTGGTTTATCATCTTCATTGGTAACCCATTGCCCCAAACACGCAAACTAACACTAAACTCTTCCAGCAAGTAAATCAATTATTATCACATGAATAATTATATTTTTCGATTTATAAATCAACTTTAATATTTGGTACAGTGGATGAGCCCATAAGTTCGACCTACGGCCTTCACTAGTCTCCATACGGTGGGTTATTTTCTGAAGGGCGTTGGTTCGCGTTTTTAAGGCCTGAGGCTGGGCTCAGTAACCAGTGGTTCCATTTTTCACTATAAGTCAAAAGATGAACGGTATCATTATTTAAACATCATTGCTGTATCATCGTGGTGCCCTCATGAAACAAATTGAGTGCAACTAAGCAAACACATTTATAAAACATTGAAATAACTGACAAAATACTTGCTTATTTTTTTCCTTTTTATTTTTCTTTCACACAGACATTGGAATGGAATGGTCGACAAACTTTACCTGATGGTGTTTGGCTATTCCTCTGCTTTCCTGTGGAAAAATCGATCATTCATTTCCTACATAATTGGTGGATTCACTGTTGTGAAAGCCTGGAACATGACCTGGTCTGACCCGGTTTGGTCTGGTAGGGTCAGGCTTGGTCTGGTTTGCTCTAGTTTAGTCTGGTTTGGTCTGGTCTGCTCTGGTTTGCCCTAGTTGGGTCTGGTTTGGTGTGATTTGTTCTGGTTTACTCTGGTTGGGACTGGTTTGGTCTGGTTTGCTCTAGTTTGGTCTGGTTTGGTCTGGTCTGCTCTGGTTTGCCCTAGTTGTGTCTGGTTTGGTCTGGTTTACTCTTGTTGGGTCTGGTTTGGTCTGGTTTGCTCTAGTTGTGTCTGGTTTGGTCTGGTTTGCCCTAGTTGGGTCTGGTTTGGTCTGGTTTACTCTGGTTGGGACTGGTTTGGTCTGGTTTGCTCTAGATTGGTCTGGTTTGGTCTGGTCTGCTCTGGTTTGCCCTAGTTGGGTCTGGTTTGGTCTGGTTTACTCTGGTTGGGTCTGGTTTGGTCTGGTTTGCTCTAGTTGTGTCTGGTTTGGTCTGATTTGGTCTGGTTGGGTCTGGTTGTGTCTGGTTGGGTGTTGTTTGCTCTGGTTTCCTCTGGTTGGGCCTGGTTTGCTCCGGTAGTTCCCGGCCCCCTCCTGCTGTGTGCTGGGTGCTGTATTGCTGCCCTTCAGGGAAGGCAGTAGGTTGTATAGTTATCTCCTGATGGCGGCAAAAATCACTCGCCTGAAACCACACAACCTACTACCTCAGCCCGTACGGACATCAGAGAGGATGCAGGAGCCACAGCGGGGGGGCCGGCAAGAAGCAACAAGGGGGTCCGGGTTAACCTCACACATACATTACATACATTACATGTCTAAACAGTTCAAACATGGATAACAATGAAAAATGTTTTCATATTTCAAATAATCAAGGCATGCCTGCACAATCGAATAACTTAATGATACATTTAGCGATGAAATGCGATGAGTGTTTGGTCGGTGAGGATAGCGTAGTATAGTAGAGTTTAAAGGTGCGGTATGTTGAATTTAGTGGCATGTCTCTAAAGGAGCCAAGAACCTCTCTACAGAAGACCCGTAATAATTTGTAATTTGTGACTGAGAATTTGTAAAACCTATAGTTTTACAGACTAAGTAACATAATCATTAGTTGACACATGACTACATAATGCTGTTGTAGACAATGACATCATTTGGCACCTTACAGGCCAGTACAGGCTACCATGCCATCTCCTCCAACTCACTGGTTGCAAACTGCAACCTCACCACTAGATGCCAGTGAATCCTAATCACAGCAGCTTTAAGTAACACACATGTAACGTAAGCCATGTCTAATGAGTTCATTCAAAGTAGATTAACTTGTAGTGACATGCATGCAGCAGTTAAAATCGCAAGGAAAGGAAACCTCACAAAACAAAAGCACGCTGTGTTCATGCAGGCTTTTGTTTGCGTACACACACCGAAGATCTATATTAAGCTGTAAACTCAATAACGCTGCGTGTGAGTCTCGAGAGAAGCAATCCAACAAAACAAAATAACAAAAACTAAGAAAAAACAAAACTAAGTCACACTCTGCCCACTCACAAGCGAGCACACAAACAAAACAAGGCTGACACGTTTCAGACGAAGCTCCCGATGCGTATCCAGACGAGATCACAGCCACTTCAGGAAAGACAGTAAGTTGTATAGTTATCTGACAGCAAGGGCGTGGCCCTAAAACTATACAACCTACTACCTCACCCCAAAGGACAGTCGTGGTATCCCCCCTGCTGCTTTGGAACCCGATCCACTGTTGGTTCTCCTACCCCTGGACCCGATCCAGGGTTCTCCGACTTCTTGATCCGATCCAGGGCTCTCCAACCCCTTGGACCCGATCCACCTTCGACGGACCTGGGCGGTGGAGGTCCGCGATTTGGGGGCGGTGAGGGGGGGGGGGGGGGGGGGGGTCTATCGCTGGGTCTCACAGGAACAGGACAACGCATCCTGCCAGGGGGCAGCCGGTTCCCAGCTCGTGGGGGCTGCAGGTTCGACTCCCGACAGTGACACAGTGGTTGTGTGTGGGGGTGTGCGCTGGGGAGGCTCAGGGTAGATGCAAAGGATTTGTGCGTATGGCTTTTGCAGTTTGCATATTCCAAAGTCAAAGAAAGTGCAGTGAACGCCGGAATATGAAATGCAAACTAGTTGATTTTCTGATGTTTATGGATACTAAATGTAGCTCCTTATTCTATCCCTGTTATCAAAAGACACAGTGGCGTTTTGAGGCCATTCTGGCACCCTAGACCAGATCTTCAGGGGAAAATAATAATACTTTTCTTAAACACCTGCCCCCTCCTTAAGGTCTCTCGTCTTCATCCCACATGTATGCATATAATAAATAAATACGTTTTAATTTTCTTTATAGTACAAATATATCTAG
>NC_044056.1:6220541-6228041 GCF_902167405.1 Gadus morhua | reverse complement strand
GCATCTAAAGTGTTATGTCTAGAATGAAGAATACAGTGTCTGTACTGGGCAGGCGCAAATATTTATTAAAGGAATGTTAAAGTATGACAGGCCTGAAAGCCCAAATTAAACCCCATTAATGTTCAGCTTCCTGTTCAGTGCAATATATTTATTTTTTTGCTTTCATGACAGTTTTGATAGCTTCGTATTTGATAGGTTAGGTTTTATATGTTTCTGTGTGTGTGTGTGTGTGTGTGTGTGTGTGTGTGTGTGTGTGTGTGTGTGTGTGTGTGTGTGTGTGTGTGTGTGTGTGTGTGTGTGTGTGTGTGTGTGTGTGTGTGTGTGTTTGTGAGCTGCATGTGTGAGTGTATGCCTGCATGTGTGCGTGTATGTGTGCGTGTCAAAGCCCGCATGTGTGTGTGTGTGAGCCCGCGTGTGTGTCTGTGTGTGTGTGTGTGTGTGTGTGTGTGTGTGTGTGTGTGTGTGTGTGTGTGTGTGTGTTTGAGTGAACATGTGCTTCTCCCTATCTGCCAAGTGGCTCTATCCATCTTGACCCACTTCCTACTGTACCGTTCTGCTGCTGAGACAGCACTGTGTGAGTATGTGTGTGAGGGGCTGTGTGTCCTGTAGTGGCCACTAGGGGCTCAATTCCAATGCAGCTTCACCACAACCGGCCCACTCGGGCAAGCCAACCATCAATTTCAGTCATTTTAACTTGGATAAGCAGTCTGAAAATACATCTAAACCAATCATGAACAAATTAACCCCGAATTCCCTTCTGGGACTAATAAAGTACCATCTTATCTTATCTTATGATAAACACTGGCCAACCACTAACACTAACCTAAACTCTAACATTATAAACACTAACCTAAAGGAATTATAATGTCAGCCACGGGGCCACGGGGGGGAACTGTTGTTTCCAGGGTAATCTCAACAGGTAGGAACATGCGCTAGATCACCGCTCCACCTCGAGGTGGTCTTGTCTCCCGTCATACCAGTACTGCTGGGACAGCAGCCAGGAGGAGCAGGGAACAACAGAGCCCTCCTGTCGGCCTACAGTTTCAACATCTCTCCAGGCTGCACTCTTGTTATTTGATTTGGAGGAGATATCGATCGGAATGTCGATAAGCATCAATGCAAGAAGAGTACACTGTTCATTCTTGGCTGAGGAGGCAAAAAAAGACGAAAGTTGAAATATGTTGATAAGGTTCATGGGACCCTGACGGAATATTTTCAGGGAAAATGACCAAACTATACTAGCTGGTATCGCAGCTTATCATTTCTATGCAACAATGTACAATTTTGCATAGTAATAATCATCTTCTGGACATCGTACAACTTGCATCACAAGTCAAATGTGTCAGATGACTAACTGGAATTAGTGGATGCCAAATCTAAAAGGCCTCGCTTGCGGTAGGGAAACGCTTAGCATTCTGCATTAACTTAAGCCGGAACAGATGAAAACCGATCAAGAAAGGAAACCAACACCCACAAAATCATAATCCTCCAAATAAGACCTCCCCTGCATTGCTCCACATTGGACTGTAAAACACTCCGTCTCTATGGCAATATGGGAAATATATTTAACTTATTTGTCATTATTCACTTGGCAACCCTTCTAAGCCGTCATTTTGGATCTTGTGTAAGCCTAATCAGGAGAAGAGTTGTGTAAGGCGTTTACAACATCGTGACACCCCCATAAATGCAAGAAAATCCCATAATCTAAACAACCTATGCCTTCTCTATATTTAATAAAACAGCAAGCAGAGGTCTTTATCACTGTGTTGTGTAAGAGAGATACCTCTTTCCTTTATGTGTGTGCGTGTGCGTGTGCGTGTGCGTGTGTGTGTGTGTGTGTTACTCAGTTGAAGAACACAAAAAACACACTGGTACAAATCACACTAAAGGCGTTAGACATACTCAATATCTAAATGTAGCCGGAACCCAACCTTATAATTAGATGACTGTTGAGGTTCCATCTAAATATTGCCATTAGTATTTACATTTATTTGAATTAAACGCTGTCACATGGACATATTTTTTAATTAATTGTATTTAATAATTTTATGTTAGAAAATATTTAGACGACCCTCATGTTGACCCCATGCTTTTCTCTCAAATCTCTTGGATTTATATTTATTCTAGGAAACAAATAATTGTCTGGACACACTCTTGCAAGGCAAATAGCTCAACTGCATCTAGCATATATACATATGATAAATTGTATAACATGGAATATACACACACATATAAATACTATAATTCAGTTTAACCACCTGTGAGATATAATCAAAATACAGCAATAATACAGCTATTTTAGAACTAAAATGGCACACACACACACACACACACACACACACACACACACACACACACACACACACACACACACACACACACACACACACACACACACACACACACACACACACACACACAAACACACACACACATCTATACAGACAGACACACACACAAGCACACACTATTACATATAAATATCCTACATACATTTCTTTCAAAAATGTTTAACTAGTTAAGTCTGTATAGTCAAATAAAATAAAATATAAAATATATTCCTGGATTTTTTAACAAAAGAAAATCAATTAAATCCAACTTTTACTTTGGTAAAAAAAACATCAAAAATAATATTAAATGTAAATAATTTAAAACCAAATGACAAATGTACAATTATATTTTATTAACCTACATGCCAGGAAATTATCGGAGAAATTCCTCAATTAACCAAAAAGACAATATCCTTTATCAATATCTTTCTAAAATGATTGAAGTATTTTTTCTAATAAATTATACTGATAGTAATCATATAAGCCGAACTTCATAAAACAAAGTTTATCATGAATTTAAAACATTGTTGCTAATCCATTGCAGTTGGTTGGGCTCAAGTTCAAAGTCAGCCCACAAGTTCAAGTTCAAGTTGGAAAATTCCTGGTTTATCAGAAAACTTTGAGTTTATTTGGCTACACTTCTTTATCTGGTAAACCTTGTGCAGTTTTCAAGGTCTCCTAAATTGATAGTTTGTTAAAAAATGATTTGAAAGTGAAACAATAACTTTATAATTTGCATAATCTAAAACAAAAGAAGATTATATTTCTGAAATTGCATGATACAAATGACAATTTAAGAGACAAAAATTCCCCTTTTATTATTTATTTTATTTAGTTTTCATGAGGATGTATATTATCTGCTTGTTCCGGCATGAAAGTTTGTGTGTGTGTGTGTGTGTGTGTGTGTGCGTGTGCGTGTGCATCTGTGTGTGTGTGTGTGTGTGTGTGTGTGCGTGTGCGTGTGCATCTGTGTGTGTGTGTGTGTGTGTGTGTGAGTGTGAGTGTGTGTGTGTATGTGTGTGTGTGTGTTTCTCAGTCAATGTTTTATGCCTATGTCCCCTTCGATCGTATATTACTGTGGTTTAAGTGTTTTAGAGTAGGTATGCATGAGAGAATTTAGGCGGGTATATATTCAGACATAAAGATAAAGCAGAAGAATATCTGCAAACTTAACCTACCTTCCCAGGCCCACCAAACTCCTTCTCTCAGCTTGTATTCAGCCTCTCCCTGCCAACTGGCCTAATGTAAGGGTATGAGTGAGGAAGGACAGGCTGCCAGATATACCGGGAGTCCAGTTGAAGGTGAGAGATCCTGGCTAAGATCCGTGTTAAGATCACTGTGTCTGGTGATTAAGGTATCGTTGTATGTAATTATATATAGTCATACACGCACGCACACGCACACGCACACGCACACACACACACACACACACACACACACACACACACACACACACACACACACACTCCAATAAATGATGATGATGAGCGAAATGGTTGTTATGTAGATCTACAAATATTTTTGTAGCAATTTACACATACAACATACCCAAATTTCCATTTGTGAATAATAAAACAAGGCCCATAGTTTATACGAATTTGCCCCAAAAATATTATCTTTTTTATTAATAACTCGCATTATTAAAAGTATACATACACAAATAAAACCAGCGAACATACATAATTTACATAATTGTCGGCGAGTAAAATTATACGTTAGTCGCTGTCCGTTATTATTGGTAAAGCATTCCCTCCGGAAAAAAATAACCCTCAAACACACATAACTAACAATACAACAAACCATGACAACCGCCTACTTTGACAAGCCATAACCACCGGGGATCTGAAAGTAAAGCCTTCAGCGTTTTCCAAAAAGGTGAGTGAGAGGGAGCATTGCAGCATGGCGCAACATAGGATTTCTGCTCCGGTTCAAGCCCAAGCCACATCACTCAGAGGGGAAAAACCTCAACAACGGCGGATCCACACTCTGCCACTGCAGACCACAGAGTCACATTATCCCTGCGCCAATCAAAGTACCATTAATGGCTTTGGAGTAAACAACGTTTTTCAAACACAAAATCACAAAAAGAGTCCTGTTGGGAGTTGCGGTGGGTAGTTAGGTCATGGTCACGCATTCTCAGAGATGAAGGAAAAGTGTCTAATGATTTTTTTCATGCGGCTCAGGGCCCTTTTGTGTCGGAGGCTTCTAAAAAATTCGGCAGTGACCGAACTTTGCGGATGACGAGTAATTCTCACCAGCCGCTTTTTCAAATCGCGCTCGACGTATCCGACACGGAATCGGCGGAAGAAACAAACAAACAAACACACACACACACGCGTCCACCTCGAGCACACGTGACTTCATTCACACGACAATAAAGAAGCATAACGCTTACCAGAAGTCCCCGGCGAAGACGGCGCGAACGGCGAAACCCGACGACGTTCCTCCACGCGGATCCTCGGACCCACGTTCCCCCTGCAGATAGGAAGAGCGCAGCCAATGAGCGTCGAGTACGGCCAACGCCGCCTGCAAATTCACTCAACGACTGAACCCTTTTTTTAATGCGAGCTTGGCTATTGCCCCATCTTCCTCCTCCCCCGGCCGCTTACATATCGGTCCTGAACCCCCCCCCCCCGCCTCCTCTGACTAGCCCCAGACCACCCCAGCTGGCTAGTCCCGGCCTGGGGATGCTGTGGGCCGCCAGCCTCCCTGTGAATGGGTCCAGGCCCCGGCGCGGCCTGCAACAATAGGAGGCCATGAGGCTGGTCTGCAGCAGGGCTGTGGCGGAGCCCGGGCGGCGGAGTTAACTCGTCTTTGAATGAGGAATGTTAGCAAACAGACAAACAGGCACATGTGTGTGTTTGTGTGTGTGTTTGTGTGTGTGTGTGTGTGTGTGTGTGTGTGTCTTTGCGATGCATGCAAATAGCACGGCCGGTTCGGTCCCGGGCTCAGTCGGGATACGTACAACATGAATAATTCACCGGACTCCTATGAAGTCCCCTCATTCACTACAGCCCTCCCTCTCTCCAGCAGAAAATGCCTGTACTGCTTAAGGGAGCGGGCGCTAGTTTAAGTATTCAAAGCTCAAAATTGAAACGTCTACATTGACAATGTGCTCACTTTGGGGAAACTACATGTAGCTGTTGTACTTACAGACGGAATCACACGAAGCGGGCTCTGGCGAGACTAGAGTCCGCTGCCCGCTGTTGACTTTCAAACATTTTCACGACTACAAATTTCAAAGCGTTATCAAACCTTCCTCTTAAGTTTGGACTCTCTCTCTCTCTCTCTCTTTACGGCATTTTAACGTCTTTTGTTTGCAGTTGGCAACTGTCCCAGAAAGAGTTGCTGCCCCACTCCAGCATATCTCCCCCGTTCGGAGCGAGAGAGCAGGAGAGAGAGAGAGAGAGAGAGAGAGAGATAAACCGAGAGGAAGAGAAAGAGAGAGAGAGAGAGAGAGAGAGAGAGAGGGAGGGAGGGAGAGAGAGAGAGAGAGAGAGAGAGAGAACGAGACCGAGACCGAGTGAGAGAGAGAGAGAGAGAGAGAGCGCGAACAGGGGAGAGCGAGATCGGGAACATATTGGAAGACAATACGAGGCGGGTAGACAGACAGACGGACAGACGGACCGAGAGACGGAGGAGTACGGGGGAGATGAAGAGGAAGAGGAAGAAGGAGAAGAAGACGGAGAGGGGTACTAACACAATCGAGTCGTCCTGGAGGGCTGGCGGCGGCAGCGGGCGATCGGGCGCTCCGAAATCGTGCCTGAGACACGGCGCACGTTGTCTGGCCGCCATCTGTAGCGTCCGATAGGAGGTCCTTGAGCAGGCCGGCGGCAGGTTAACTGTCGGTTGGTGGGTGGGTGGGGGGGGGGGGGTGCGGTCGGCGCCGCAGGTAGAACGAGGCCCTGTCACGTGGCGAGGCGCCGCCATCGCCCGTTTCGCCCGCCGCCGCCGCCGATGAGTTCGGCCGCGTTTTTGTCCGGAAAAAAACGGGAACGGGAGCGCCGGAGAAAAGGCATCGGCGAGGAAACGCACGGAACACGTCTCGTCTCTGCACCGCGTTGAGGTCTTTGCCCGAAATTATTACGTTTAAAAAAAGAGGGCGGCCGGACGAAAAGCGACCGGGCGGGGGTCCGGGTCGTTGCATGAGTCGGCACGGCTGGAAAAAGTGGAAGAAAGCGAAGAGCGAGGCCCTTAGAATCCCCACTTGTTGCCAGGGTTTGCAGAGCTGTTGTGCAGCGAGTTGCAGACAGAGGGTTAAAATCCTAGTGAAAAAAAAAGCCCTCTGTCTTTGGAAGGGCGGGCGGTGGGGAGGCCCTGACTGTAGAAATAGCAGCAGACTTTTTTTTCCTTTTTTTTTCTTTTTCACCCCCCTCCCTCTCTCTCTCTCTCTCTCTCTCTCTCTCTCTCCCTCTCCGGCTTTCGGTCGCTCTTGCTCGCTCTCTTTCAGAGCTCCGGTCTCCCCCTTGCGTGCGGCTGGGTCTAAAAGAGGGGAGCGAGTGAAACAGAGACAGAAAAAGAAGACTGAGAGCAAGGGCGCGCACGAGAGAGAGAGAGAGAGAGAGAGAGAGAGAGAGAGAGAGAGGGAGAGAGAGATAGAGAGAGGGAGAGAGAGAGCATGCAGGAGTGAGGAGGGAGAGAGCGAGGCTGATGATGAAATAGGAGGTGCGTCGGAGCGCGTGAATGAGCCACTTTTTCATCACATGTCCAACACGGAGAGGAGCTGTGTTTGCACTGGAGAGAGCGAGAGAGTTAGAGTTAGAGAGAGAGAGAGAGAGAGAGAGAGAGAGAGAGAGAGAGAGAGAGGGGGCGGGAGCCAGAGAGGGAGTGGGAGGGGAGTGGGAGGAATAAGGGTGGAAGTCCGAGACGCTGAAATAAAGCCGGCTGGAGTGGTGGAGAGAGAGAGAGAGAGACACGCGGGGAGGGACCAAAGCCCTGAGTGTGGGAGGGGCGAACGGGAGTGGAGGACAGAGAGAGAGAGAGAGAGAGAGAGAGAGAGAGAGAGAGAGAGAGAGAGAGAGAGAGAGAGAGAGAGAGAGAGAGATCCACTCCTCCGCTCGGCAGCGCGCAGACGCACTAACACAGCCCTCACATGTCATACTGGTGGCACACACACACACACACACACACACACACACACACACACACACACACACACACACACACACAC
>NC_044056.1:6200541-6215541 GCF_902167405.1 Gadus morhua | reverse complement strand
CAACACTTATACTAGTCTATCACCCTTAATACTACCACCACCACCACCACCACCACTTATACTAGTCTATCACCCTTAATACTACCACCACCACCACCACCACCACCACTTATACTAGTCTATCACCCTTAATACTACCACCACCACCACCACCACCACTTATACTAGTCTATCACCCTTAATACCACCACCACCACCGCCACTAATACTAGTCTATCACCCTTAATACCACCACCACCACCACCACCTATACTAGTCTATCACCCTTAATACTACCACCACCACCACTTATACTAGTCTATCACCCTTAATACCACCACCACCACCACTTATACTAGTCTATCACCCTTAATACCACCACCACCACCACCACCTATACTAGTCTATCACCCTTAATACCACCACCACCACCACTTATACTAGTCTATCACCCTTAATACCACCACCACCACCACCACCTATACTAGTCTATCACCCTTCACCAGCACCACTACCACCACCAGCTCCACAACCCCCCCAACAATCATCCCCACCCCCCCCCAACACTGCACGCCTTCTACAAGGTGAAGGTGCGACATCTCATGCATAAAACCAGAGGAATAATCAAAAGCATGGAACAGCGGGCCGCGAATGGGGGGGGGGGGGGGGCTTACCACAGGAGCAGCAGCCCAGCCTCACACTTGGATAAGAGACGTTTGACAGCAGCAGCAGCACCAGCACCCGCGGTGGAGGTGGTGGTGGTGGTGGTGGTGGAGGTGGTGGTGGTGGAGGAGGCAGCGGTGGTGGTGGTGGTGGTGGTGGGGGAGGCAGCGGTGGTGGTGGTGGTGGTGCTGCCGGAGAGAGAGAGAAAGAGAGTGAGAGAGAGAGGGGGGACTCGGTGAGGTGGTCTTGCTTTAAGCCGCGCCGCACGTGTCTAAACAACCTCTCCATTACCGCGCGGGCCTCGGAGGTCGCTCCCTATCGTGTCGGGGACCAAAGGTCGCGACCCCGGGGTCAACAGCGTTGCCGCGGAAGCCGCGTGGCCCCTTTGAGCGCTGCGCTGCTGTTTGCTTTAAGGAGCTAAAGATTACCAACACATTAACTAATGCTGGTTAGAGGGGTCGCGACCCCCGGCACAGAGGTCCCTGGGGGGCGGAACATCGCGTCTTATTAACACGGCCTGACCTTTGACCCGGCCCCTCTCTCCCCTCCCCCCCCCCCCCCCCCCCACAGTCACCTCAGGCCGGTCGACTGTGGCCGCTGCCTCCCTCTCCGCTGACACGCAGGCATGAACACACAGCGGCAACCCCCCACTCCACACACACACACACACACACAGACACACACACGCACACACACATACAGATACACCAGACATGAGAGCACACACACAAACACCATACACACACACACACACACAAATACACCAGATATGAACACACACACACACACACACACACGTACAGACACATACACAAACACCAGACATGAATATACGCACGCACAAAGAATAACACACAGGCACCAACACACCAGACATGATCAGACAAACACATGCGTGCAAAAACTCCCACACCCAAAGACACACACACACACACACACACACGCACACACGCACACACACACACACACACACACACACACACACACACACACACACACACACACACACACACACACACACACACACACACACACACAAGCACACAAACACACTTATTTAGGTAAGGGAGATTGAGAATCCGCTAAACTAGTTTCTTCAGTTGTACTGCAATAATTGAAAATGTCTGACAGAGGCTAAACATTTATTGAGCAGTACCTTAGTTAAATAATTTATGCGTGTATCGAAAGATTTAAGAATTTAATTTGTGATTCACAAAGCCTTTCAAACTGATTTCTTTTTTAGGACGTTGACTTTTGCCTCTCTTTGTGTTCGTAAAATGGGGGCATGTGAGTAAAGTTCTGATAACAAAATGGTGGACGAGACATGCGCAGTGTTGATGTCCCAGATAATATTACACGATGAAAAGAGTGCAGTTCTGGGTTCTTTAATCCAACTATTTCAGCCCAAGCTTTTATCGTAAAAATGGGGATGCACACTTTAGCTAACCCTGTATAACTACGATTCACCTTAATGTTGTGTATTCCAACACACCTAAAACGATTTCAGTGTATTCCAAATTGCTAAAATAATTGGATTATCCACCCTAAATAACTACTCCCTAATAGTATTTATTAAATATAATGTGATTATCTAGGGCGGATTCCTCTGGGATGGCTGATTAATGATAATCTCAGAAGTTCAAGGTCATGCAATCAAATTAAAGGTAGCTGTTGAAATTCAGTTGAAGTTTGCTAAAGAATTAATTTAACACATATTTCTAGCATATCATTGATAATTCTTAGGCATGTTTATTTTGAGTTTGGCAGTGATGGAATCAGTTGCAAGAATGTATTTTCTATATATTATATATCTATCAGCAATAAAAAAAAGTAGTTCGTTAAAAGGAAGAATTATAGAGAAGATGAATTGTATAATCATTTGAAGGTATTTTAGTTTATAAAGCATAGAAAATACATTGAAATAAAAACAAAAAAGGCCCCACCCCTGTATAATAAGAAACAGCTTTATAAAGTGTTCAAAAGGATTGCAAATGAATTATAAAGTATAATATTTAACAGTATTATTTTAGGTAGTACGGATAAACACGATATAATGACTTACGACGATTTATTTAACCATCAACTCAGTTCTCAATTCTTTAATTCTTGATCAAGTGTGATAAAATCAAAATTATGAATACATTTAAATGTGAATACAACCTACAACAAAGAAAAAAATATATTCATAGTTATGAGGTCACTTCCAAATAAAACAAAACAATAGTTTAGTTTGAATTACCTTTACATTTCCTGGCATTCTGTATCACATTTACACACTCTTTTTTATAATATTTTGTTAATTAGAACATAAAATTGTTTTCTGTATATTATTCTTCAATACATCAAACATTCTTAGTATAAATCAAAATGTCAATCAGTTCATGAGACACATGAAGCTATCCTATGAAGTTTCAACCTGAGAAGAGAATTGACCCCAACACGCATATTTGTAACCCAAAGTAGAAGGTCATTTGTTAGGAAATTAATATGCATCACTTAGTTGAATTCTGAAATAATGCCACACTTAGGTTAGGTTTTGCAAATTTGGCTGATTTACTTTAGTCAGGCTGAAAATCAAATATTAATCTATTGTTTTTCCTTGAGGTTTGTTATTCAATTTACCCAGCAAAGAATTGGTTTTCTTCTTTTTATTTCTCTCATTTTCACATTTTCCAAACATGCATAAGATAGCATTTGGTCCACACACACTTGTTCAACACACACACACACACACACACACTTGCACTTGAATGCTTTTCATGCTTTTTGAAGTGTTTTTTGTCCATTCATAGTGCAATTGTATCAACAATGCATCCAACAATAATTAAATTAATGCCTTAACCCCGTTTTTCATAAAATGTAATAAATAAGTAACTCAAGGCTAAAACCCAGCAAAGAAACACTTTTTGTATCTGCGTTGAACTCACCTACTTGCTTTTACTTGCTCTTAGACGATGTAGAAATTTAAAATGAAGGCGAGAAAGAGAGTGAGAGAGCACAAGAGAGAGCACGAGAGAGAGAGAGAACGAGAGAGAGAGAGAGAGAGAGATAGAGAGAGAGAGAGAGAGAGAGAGAGAGAGAGAGAGAGAGAGAGAGAGAGAGAGAGAGAGAGAGAGAGAGAGAGAGATTCTTCTGTGGAAATTTAGAAAAAACTATGGAGCCTGATATGAGAACAGCCAGGAGAGAGGTCCTCTCCAAAAAGGGCTGTGCCCGGACTGTAACTAACAAGTAGTTCTGGTTCCCCTCCAGAGGCCAGCATATTGTCCTGTAGCGAGGGACAGCCCAAGTAGAGACGCAAGCCAGGGGTCATTTTTACCATTTCATTTAACACCCTCCATTTGGAAAGACAAATCAATTCATTAATTCAGGCAATATCCAATGTTGTGTCTGAACATGTGCCTCTATCTATCTTTCTAGATATATCCTCTGTGTATACATGTACAAATCTATAATCATCAATTTATTTGCTTATCTACCAATCTGTATGCGTGTACCTATAGATATAGGACATACTGCACACGTTCCATACACATGCTGTTTGTAAATACACACACGAATTTTGGTTGAATTACCGGGAGTGGAACGATAATAATAATAAAACAAATATAGAAATTAGTTTTGGCCTTTTGTGCTCCGGACCTCTACCTGTCCTGCACTCTACACACCTGGACGGCGTGGTTTATAAACCGCCTGGACGGCTTCATTTGGGATGTTTATCAACCACCAAAGTGTGCCAAGACCGGGACCCGAGATCGAACAACGGGCCGAGATCGGACGACAGGCCGACACAGAGCCAAGCGTGGGCGGGAGCGTCCGGAGACCAGGCCGGTCCCGCGGGGGTTAGGGGAATCATTACCAAGCTCTCCGCCCTGACCCAGTCCGCCACCGGGACCAAAGGCGTCCTTGTGCATACACGCACACGCACACGCACCCGCACACACACACACACGCACAGATGAATTGACAAATAAACACACACATATGCTTTTACATAAAACACGCTGACACACACACACACGCAGACGCACAAACACACACACACACACAAACACACAACGATTAATTTACAAATAAACAAACACACACAAGCTTATACATAGACACACACACACATACACACACAAAAACTCACAAACACACTTTGCCTTTCAATAGTATCAAGGACTTATTGTTATACTTTTTAATCAGTTTCACAACACGTGCCTCCATCTCCTGTCCCTCCTTACTCTCCTGTCATACCTGATTCACTCCTTCATCTCCTATCCCCCCTAACTCTCCTGTCATACCTGATTCACTCCCTCATCACCTTTCCTTCCTTACTCTCCTAACATACACAATTTACTCTTTCATCTCCTGTCCCTCCTAACTCTCCTGTCATACCTGATTCACTCCTTCATCTCCTGTCCCTCCTCACTCTCCTGCCACACCTAGTCACTCGTTCATCTCCTGTCCCTCCTCACTCTCCTGCCACACCTAGTCACTCGTTCATCTCCTGTCCCTCCTCACTCTCCTGCCACACCTAGTCACTCGTTCATCTCCTGTCCCTCCTCACTCTCCTGCCACACCTAGTCACTCGTTCATCTCCTGTCCCTCCTCACTCTCCTGCCACACCTAGTCACTCGTTCATCTCCTGTCCCTCCTCACTCTCCTGCCACACCTAGTCACTCGTTCATCTCCTGTCCCTCCTCACTCTCCTGCCACACCTAGTCACTCGTTCATCTCCTGTCCCTCCTCACTCTCCTGCCACACCTAGTCACTCGTTCATCTCCTGTCCCTCCTCACTCTCCTGCCACACCTAGTCACTCGTTCATCTCCTGTCCCTCCTTTTAGGTGAATTCACCATCAAATCCAACAGTAAAAATTGACCCAAGACAACAAACAAAACAAGACATGAAGTTACAGCTCCAGTCCGGCACTGCCTCTTGTAAGAAATGGTTCTGCAAAAATAACCGACCAGTGTTATAAAACTACATTTCTAGAATGTAACGTAAGGGAGGGACTCCCATTACCGTCTCACTAAAATACCCCATCTAATCTTTTTGATCCTTCCTTTTGAACAGCAATGCAAAAGAATGCAACAAATGCGGCCCATCCTCCCGGGCCGACCTTCAAAACAACACACAATACTATGGACACTTAACACAGAACATTTTTGAGCAAGAGGAAAACACAGACATATTTGATCTATTTCATTGCCTAAGAAAAGAATTACGTACCTCCTACGTAGACCTTAAAGTTCACCTTCTGTGAAGTTGGCTTTTTCCTATGCCTCCTTCCAGAACAGCGCTCTCTTGTAGCACAAAAAGTGACATGGGATTATCCCAGTTGCCACACCCCTATCCCTTGCTTCTGCTGCTGTCTTTCCTGTGCACAGTGGCTTCTGACTTCTTTACAAACGGCGAAAGAGTGCAAGCTTGAAGCCGGGCATTAGACCTCCTGCGATACAGCATTTCCTTCATACAAATGTACACAAGCAAGCTATCTCTCCAACACTTATTCACCTGTCATCGTTTGAGGGGCTAGTTTATCGCCGGCTGTCAAGAGCTCGCTTGACATCAAATTATGGAAGGCCTTGATTTGTGTTCTTTTCGGCTTGGAGAGGGTAGTAAACCTGTGGAGGCTGAGGACCTTTGAGCAGGGAAACAACCTTGCTAGAGCGCTGGGAAGAATGTCACACTAAAGGAGCTCAATTGCAAAATGATACGAAAATGAAAAAAAAAAAAAGCGTTTGGAGAACGATGGTAGTAGCAGAGACATTGATTGGTGTCCTAAACCTTATTTTGTAAAGAATTCACTTAGCCTCTTCAGGGTCGAGAGCACGGTTTAGTAGGCAGCTGCATAAACACGCTTTTATTACTGCTAAATCCAAGTATGGGACTATTTCTGTACAAATTGGCTGCTTTTTCGAAATCCTGCTATTTTATCGAAATAATAACAATAATAGACGTCTTTAATGCATGCTAAGAAAACATCTTGGGTGCCTACTTTCCAACAAAAGTATTTACATGCAAATTAAAAGCTTTTATTTTCCATCTAAGTGTCCAGGACATGTAGCGAGGGAGGTCATTATGTGAGTCCTACGACATGGTTGTAGAAACATTGTTGTAGGCGTAGTATCAGAAATATTTTGTCTTTATACTGTAAATATATAAATATATATATATATATATATATAAAATCGTCCTTAACTGTCCATGAATACTTGGCTGTGTGTGTGTGTGTGTGTGTGTGTGTGTGTGTGTGTGTGTGTGTGTGTGTGTGTGTGTGTGTGTGTGTGTGTGTGTGTGTGTGTGTGTGTGTGTACGTATGAGTATGTGTATGTGTGTGTGAGTGTCTGTGTGCATTTACCGTACATATATACATATATATATTATATATATATATATATATATATAAATATATACCTCATGAAACACAAACAGAACTTTCACAACAATCATTGGCATAAAATATGGACGACGTTGCGAGGACTTCCTCGGGAAGGAGCGAGGAGAGGAAGAGTCATTCCTAACCTTCACTCTGGGGTGGGGGGTCCTTCCAAGATCCACACAGCTAGTCCCGGGGAGCAGCAGTCCGGCTCAGGAGCTTGGTGTCGGTGGGGGGGGGGGGCATGTTCATTTCAAAGGCAATCGCTGAGGAAGGCCTGCATGAGAGAGTGTGCACGTCGATGGTGAGCACATCGAGCGAGTGCACGTGGAGAGAGTGCACGTGGAGAGAGCGCACGTGGAACGAGACTGCACGTGGGGAGAGTGCACATGGAAAGAGTGAACATGGAGGGAGAGTGGGTCGAGGGAGTGCACGTGGAAAGAGTGCCCGTGGAGAGAGTGCACGGAGTGAGTGAACACGGAGGGAGAGCATGTTGGGAGAGCGCACGTGGCGATAGTGCACGTGGGCAGAGTGTGCACGTGGGGAGAGCGTGCACGGCCGATCGGCGCAGGGTGAACGGGGGCTCTGCGCCACCCCAGCCCTTTTTCGTTGCTTGTCGCCCCACCCATATCCTCCGCCAACTCCCGAGCCCGGAGAACCAGACGATTCCCGGCTGTTTTGCTTGGAGAAAAAGAACCAACCCCACCTGCGGCCGCCGCCTCCACCACCACCACCACCCCCACCCCCAACGCCAGAGCCCCTAGTCCGCCGCAGAGACACAGCCACTGATATACCTAAGGACAATGTGCAGAGCTGGTTGGTGGACGGTTGGGGGAGTGGGGTACATAACCTGGCACAGAACCAGCCACTAATGCCCCTTAAATGTCAGAGACAGCGGGGAGGGGAGGAGGAGGAGGAGGAGGGGGGGGGGGGAGGAGGAGGAGGAAGAGGAGGGGGGACAGCATTCATATTTCAGCAGGGCAGATGCTGTAATGTGTGGCTGTCTCTCGGCGGGGGCATATGGGGACACGGCCCCGCTCAGAGGATGGGGGGAGAGAGACAAGAAGAGGAACTGAAAATAGAGGAGGAGGAGGAGGAGGAGGAGGAGGAAGGGGAGGAGGAGGAAGGGGAACTGGTGCAGTGCACCCCCAGCCACTCCCCCACCCCAGGCGAGAAAAACAGACGGACGAGAGACGGAGGAAGTTCAGTCTCTTGCCTTTATCGTTTATTTTTTACTTGTATTGGTCATTTTAACCCCTCGCTCTCTCGCTCACTTTTCATCTGTCTCTCTATTAGGTCTTCCCTCCTTCCTCTCCAGACAACACCGTGTGTGTGCGATTGTGTTTAAAAGGGCTAGAATGGGGTGCATCTGTGTGTGTGTGTGTGTGTGTGTGTGTGTGTGTGTTCGTGTCTGTGTGTGTTTGTGTGTGTGTGTGTGTGTGTGTGTAAAATTGGAAGAACAGGCTGTGTGTGTGTGTGTGTGTGTGTGTGTGTGTGTGTGTGTGTGTGTGTGTGCGTGCGTGCGTGTTTGTGCGTGCAAAAGAGTAGAACGGGTGTGCGTGTGTGCATATGTGTGCTTGTGTGTGTGCGTGCGTGTTTGTGTCTGCATATGTTTGTGTGTCTGCATGTGTGTGTGTGTGTGTGTGTGGGTGTGGGTGTCGGGGAGTTGTGCGGGGCACGGGGGCGGAGTCAGGATCCTGGGGGCGGGGCTAGGTTGCCAGAGAGAGAGAGAGAGAGAGAGAGAGAGAGAGAGAGAGAGAGAGAGAGAGAGCGATCCTTCTTTCTCCTTCTCTTTTTTCGCCGCGCAGGGTGAAAGGACGGACGGTCATGTGTGCAGAGCTCATGACAAAAGGCCCTTTTATGTGCAGCGTATGCAGATAGAGGAGGCTCCATTGTGCCCAGATGGAGATCCCAGGCCTGCCCCGCCCGCGGCGAGCACGGGAGGGTGGATGGGTTGGGAGGGAGGGTGGAAGTGGAGGGTAAGGAGGGGCGGGTGGAGGTGGAAGGGGTTGGGGGGGTTTGGGGGGGGGGGGGCGTGTCTCTGGCACTGGAGTGCCATCACTGTGTCTGAGAAGAGGAGGAGGGGAAGGGGCGTGGCCGTCCGTCGATTGTGCCCGGGTGAGACACTCATCCGAGTGGGCGGAGTTAGGAGGGCTCTCTGAGAGGGGTGCATCTGCTCTCTCAGCAGAGGGGGGGGGGGGGGGGGGGGGGGGGGGGGAAGTCGCACTTGAAATGCATTCCAGGTGCGATGCATTAATATACACAAAGAAGTCATCACATGGCTCTCTCTAATACTACATATTTCCATATCCAACATTACTATCCTCCATTCAACCACGCTACAACTTTTTCACGTTGAAAATTTAAACTAAAGACGAAAAAATATGTGCTTTAGACGGTGACCCTGACATTTTTTCTCTTAATTTTGAACGCATGCCGTTACCGTTAATGCATCTTGAAACTGAAACAACACCAAGTTACAACAGATAGAATTTGATATAAACATAAACAAAATGTTCAGATGCTACTAAAAAAATGTACAATGTAGACCCATGTTGTTCACAACATTCAAAGGATAATTTAAAACTTTGTATTGTTTGTATTTTCGTTCATGAAATATACTCATGTCCAAGCATATTTGATCTAATTATTTTAGATTTCCTCTCCTCATAACCACTGCACATTATGTGTCAGTAAACTTTGCTCTGCCCATAATTGCACGACTATTACAATAATTCCATAGACAAATTAGGTCTACTTGTTTCCAGATTCTATTAAATTGCTTTGACCATTTATCATTATTATTTTTACTTTTTATCCAATTCCAGAATACATCATCTTTTGTAATATAGAGTGTCAACTTCAAAATATTAGTCAGCATTTATTTGATAACCCAAAAACAAACCAGAATTTAAATTTCCCAAGAATTAAACCAGAGCTGAGAGTTGACAGTTATGACAATTCTAGAAAGGGATCTTATGAAGATTATGTTTCAAACTTGCTACCTTCAATCTCATGCGGGAGGAGATAATTTTAGCGCATGATCTACTCGATTATCACAACAAAACCTGCTCTCAATAGAACAAGAAAATGCAAGATCAAATATAAAAATGCCATGACACATAAAACAAAATACCTATAAAACCTTCTTCCTGCAACAAAAACCTATGATACAATAAAAGTAAAATGACCAAGATAAATATTATTATGCTTCTTTTGAAGTGGATTTTCAGATCAAGGTTTTCTCCTTTAATGTCTAGCCATAAAAAGCACCACACAAAACAGAGATTCAAAAGTCAACAACTATGTTCCAATTCAAAAAGGCCTATCATCCAAACAGGGATTTCCGTTGATAAATATCAGAGCAGGAAAAACATTGCTAAATAATTTGACCTTCAAGATAAAAGCTCTACAGACTTAGAGCACGATCTTGGACTGCTTCATCTCTTGAACAAAATTTAATTAAAAACAACATCCATTTTCAGCTCGTGGTGACATAATTTTTCCTTCTGTCTACCTCCCCACTACCATTGCACTTGTTCCTGTGTGGACTACGACTATCCAAACATATTTGCGCGAATGACAATTCGAAGTGCAAACTATTTTCCGCGATTTGAATGAGTATAAAAATAAACGGCATAACACTGAACTTGAAGGACCTGTACTCCCTTAAATCCTAGTGCTCTAAATAATGGAGCCCGTTCCTTGTTGGATTAAGCACCAAGACTGTTAGCAATGTCCACCTCTCAGGAAGACTCGTCTATCCTTCAGGTTACGGCCTAATGCTACCGGCACTATCAAACCTTTGTGTTTGGTAATGGACATGGGTCTTGAAACATAGAGCAATGCAATTTTACTTGCTATCCGGCGTGCTTCATGTTGTATTAACAGCAGGCCTGAGGATATGAATCAGCTACATTGAGGCAGAACTGTGTAACCGTCCTTTCTCTCATCAGGGGTTTGGGTCCTTCGCGTCCTCGGACTCTGGGCGCAGCTTTCATGTCAATCAAGGAAATCTCTCCTCTCTTTATTCTTTATGTGTGTGTGTGTGTGTGTGTGTGTGTGTGTGTGTGTGTGTGTGTGTGTGTGTGTGTGTGTGTGTGTGTGTGTGTGTGTGTGTGTGTGTGTGTGTGTGTATGAGCATGTTTATGAGTGGGCGTGTGCGTGAATGTGTGTCTCGTTGGATGTAGTCCAGTGGCGACCTCGGGACCCGGGGCAGCTTGCTCTGTCACCCCCCGCCTGCCAAGAATAACTCCCCCCCCCCCCCGGGGAACATCCACCCACCCTGGAGGAGCGAGACAGAGACCCTCGCCCTGTCACTGTGCCATATAATACGGCTGCTCCACCTGCAGACAGATGGACAGCACTCTCCCTGCAAACACACACACACACACACACACACACACACACACACACACACACACACACACACACACACACACACACACACACACACACACACACACACACACACACACACACGCATACACCAGCACGCACACCCACACCCACATAAACACGTCTGCATACACACGCGCACAAACACATGCAAACACACACACCTACGCACAAACACACTTAAACACAAACACACACACACACAACATCAACACACAACACTACTTCCCATGAGGCACTAGGTCCCGCTGCATGTGGAACACAGGGTCTGCGTGTGAGACCAGTCGGGATTCATGAGGGATGATTGCCTTGATGTGTATGCATGCATGTAGACAGGCAGAGAGACAGAAAGTCAAACGGATGGGAGAGCAGACAGACAGGCAGGAAGGCAGGCAGGCAAGTTGTTTAGGCAGACAGACTGAGTCAGAATAACACACACACACACGCACACCCCACCACACACACACACACACACACACACACACACACACACACACACACACACACACACACACACACACACACACACACACACACACACACACACACACACACACACACACACACACACACCGTGAACCTGCAGGAGCGGGGTCAGAGAGGTAGGAGCTTGGCTAATTAAGGTGATTACGTGTGCTTTTGTCTGAATGTTTTTGCCGGCTCTGCCAACATGGAGGGAGTCTGCCGGGGCTCTGAGAGACGAACAGGGGAGCAGGAATCAAAGGCTGGCTCAGGGCCCTCTCCACAGCATCTGAGCCCTGGCTGTGGGCCCCCCTACATGCCAACAACAGTACTTCTGCCACTTAATCAGGGTGGCGGTGGGGGAGACGTGGCGGTTGGCTGGCGGGGGCCAAAAAGGAGGTTGAGGAGCAATCAGGAGCTTTTTTAATATGTTTGTCGCATTACGTTGTGCAAACAGCAATGCTCAACTCGTTACAAGGCGAAGACTACAACGTCGTCTCGGAAATCACATGACTGAAGTCGTTTTACAAATGAGAAATGAAACGTGCCCCCTCACGATCGTTGTGATGAGAACCCTTATTGCACCTTATTTTTTTAAAACCGCCCCACCAGAAATGTCCCGCTTAAATCGTCTCTGATTGTGGTGTCAATACAAAGGATATGACTCAACATTTCTGACAAACGTGTCGGAACGAGGAACTTCCCTGTACTGTATTTATATCATACTATATTCCACCCAATGAATAACTTCACTGTTCAGTACAGTGTAGGAAACATTTCCCCTTAATATATGGAATACTAATTAAATAAATGTCCAGTGTACACATAACTATTTAAACTTGAAATAAGTTCATTTATTTGAATGATTTGGCCTTATTCTATACAATTGAGCTAGTGCGAGCACAGAGAGTTATTACTGAGATAGTGCGTGAGTACACTAAACTGCAGTGAATGTTAAAGCTAGAACGAGGAAGCAAACAGTTTATCCATCTCAGCTCCATGCCACTTGTTGTCCATAATCTAATCCATCCGAGGTTCACTTCCTGTTTTGCCCTGACCATTTTTTCCACTAAAAGCAAATCATTATTTCAGGGAATCACTTTGACAAACAAAGACCTATCAATAGATGCTTAAGTTAAATGGCACTTGGGTGATCGTCTGGGAAATAGCACAGGCAATGTAACCTATATCCTATTGGTTTCATACGTACAGCACCACGTTAATGTAGTTATGAAATACAAAACATCATCCCGCAGAATTAAGAGTTTTTTTTATGAATCTGCCATATGAGAGCTACGAGGGGAGAGGCTCCTCGGTTAGAGAGAAGTCGTTCAAGTGTGCAGGTAATGCGGCCCTCCGCCGTTGTTGTGTGTGGTTTTCTCTGGGCCGGGTCGAGGAATGTTCCGTGATATCTCTTTAAGAGCACGGCTGAGCCTTCAGCTCTGAGGGTCTCCTTTGTTGCTGCGCTCATTTATACTTTGAAACTTGGTTTTTCAGTTGTGGAAAGGAGTTGTTTTTTCTTTCTTTTTTTTTGTCCTTTTTTTTTTCGGAGGCAGCTCTCTAGAAGTGAGCAGGCACTTTCACTCGCTGGCCAATATTCCCAGCATGCATTGTGGCGAAAGGGCTGGCTTTGTTCTCTGTGTTAACTGTTAAGTAGCAGTGCTAAACAGTGCTTTTGGAGGGCTCCTGCTCACATGCATGTGCCTAGAACGGCTTTAAGGTGGACAAACACGACATATCTCATGCTGTTGAAACGTCTTAGCCGTGAAGGGAGACAGTGAAATGATAATTGAATGCTCGTTCTTGTTTGTCTGTAATTGCGACACGTCAAGACTGTACAGGCAGGCACACATAGCATTCCAACCACACCACTGGTGATGCTTGGATTCTGTTTACATCCCTTGACCCTGGACAATTATCTCCAAAAAATAACATGACTCCTATGCAGTGTTCAAACGCTATACGCTCATGAGACCAAGTGCTTGATAGGGATTTGAAGCACCAACAATCTGCAATTAATAATGATTAATAAATTAAGATAGCATGTAATTTAAAAAAAGGCGAAATTCCACACTGCAGATTTTTGTATTTAAGTGTATTTGTGTATCACACAAATTGTTAATTTATTCATTACCTTATCTGCAGGTTGATCAATTCATAGAACAAAGACTGCCTCTTAAGTTTTTCAAATGCTTTTCTACCACATTTCCCATCTGGGATCTTATCTTTTCTTATCCCTGATGATGCAGTCAGACAATGATTTACTGCTTCTGTTTATACTCACAAGTGTAGCGATTTTGACTCGCACAATCGGCAAGTAGTCTATGCTATGTTGGAAGTCGTTCAGTGCCATCTGGGCAGTGTGCTACTTTATTTGGTAGGCAGGAGGTACTTAGCAGCCATTTGTGGGCTGGTAATTTTAAAATGGGTCCCTTGTAACACTTTCCAGTGAGGGTCATTAGGTGACCTTAAATTAACTTTTGCAAATGCACTAATAAGCGTGAAATAACTGATAGCTAAAAGTTAGTTAGATAACAATAAATAATGGTCTAGTAAACGTTTACTAATTATGTTCATGTTAACTTATGGTGTTCATGTAGTTACCCCTCTGCCAATGCTACATAACAATGCTTATTACTGCATTAACTTATGTTAAGTAACGGTTAATTCATGTAGCCATATTATAATATTGCAAGTGCTAATAGGTAAATAAGTAATAATTACCCAATCCCTGCATCGTAAAAATCACAAAAAGGTCAACATGACCCCGGGTATAACGTTTCATAATGTGACCCACAAACGACAAACCCGACGGTGAGCAAAATAAGACCAAACGTAGTCAGACAGAGAATACTCCCACACACGTTCTCAAAACAGCCGTAGCCAACCTCCTCATCTGCTAGAACACTTATTGTATCACATTTATTTCCCTCTTTATGATCGGCCTCATATAAACTTGAAAACCGCTAAGGCCACCAACTCAAGGGAACCGACCCTTCTTCCCCGGACATTATCTCTAACAGATGCTTCGCACCACCGACTTGAAAGCCCCATAAGGGGTGACTCTGCGGTACGACGGGGTCAAACGCGGACCCAGATTACATGTAATCCTGGGGCCCGTGGAAACGGTTC